>NW_024538280.1:0-10526 GCF_016628075.1 Suillus paluster
TAGATGATGGTACATATGGAAAATCATCGTTTCGAATTGAGAAAGCTCGAGCGCTCAAGATCCAAAAACGGCACTTGTGGGAGTACTGTAGAGATACGACACTAGGTTCGTCACGGGTCACAGCCATCGACGAATCGAACCTATTTGGTGTGACTGTCACACCAATTTTTTGGGGACCGAAGCTAATTTGTGACATATGGTAAAAACATACAGAAAAACATACAGAAAACATATAAAAACAACAATGCCGAGCTAGATTCTACCTGTTGTTTCTCAGCTTTACAATAATATATGAATCAGACAAGAAGCCAAGGTGCAGCAATCACAATTTGCGAAGCTATTTTTTGTGTGGTCACAGGTCACAGGGTCATTCGAAGCTGTGACACCAAGTGTGACTGTGTCACGTGCTGCACGTGACGAAGCTAGTGTCGTATCTCTACAGTAGTAGGCAATGAAAGTCCATGCCAGTTATAGAAGAGGACTCGGATCTACTAGCTTCGAGGTCCTCGAGAGCTCAGAGCATCTAGCGTGAAGGAAAGTGGATACAAAAGACGTTAAGGACGTGACTACCCCCTTATTGCCTCCAATAAATCCCAGAACCCATGTGACCATAGTCTCCCCTAGGCAGACCAAATAGAATCAAGATAGTAAGAAACGCTCCTGTGTGTTTGTCAACTAGTATCGTCGAACGTCCAGTGAAAAAAAAAAGGGCAGTCGTAACACAGAGCAGCTACAGACAGATAAAATAGAATCTATATGTTGCTCTAATACAAAGCACTTAAGATAGACCTCGTTCATACAACCGTTTATCACATGATCTAGCGTGACATTTGATGAATTTACACCTAGCTCCATGTGTATGAACTCTGAGAAATTTCGTTCTATGTTTATGTGCGGAGAGTCTGTAGCAAGACATGCATGTACTTTTATAATCTAACTTGGTGAACTGAGAGACGAGTAGTGTTTGTGAGTTCAAATGGTCTCAAGTGAGGTGACTGAGGTCACATATCAGGTCACGATGGTAAATTTGCCACGAAAATGCCTACTCCTCCCGCAAGTTGTGAAAATAAACATTCTAAGGAGACAGCATTAATACTATAGTTCATCCTCACAGGATCATAAGATAGATTTCGCTAATTCTCATCCGAAGCAGAGTTACAAGCCAAAGAATGCGTTCATGGCCTAAGTCACGTGATGAACCGGTGTATGAACGAGGTCATATATCTTAGTAGGGTGGCTGCCGGTCACTGATCAGTCCTTGTTGTAGTTCCCGACGTGGATCGAGCTGGCATTGACCTTGCTCCGCAAGGTGATATTTTGTTCCAACGCCAAATTGCCAATAGACCTTGCTTCACAAGGTAGATCTTAGGTGGCATCTGCTGGCATTGTAGATATTAGATGTTCGAAAGGGGATTTCAGATGGATAAACTTCTTCAGATAAATGAAGTCGTCTTCCTACTGTCCCCTTCACATTTATTTGATCCCGTATCACATCCTCACAAACAATGCGTTTTCTCCTTCCTCACCGTTGTTACTGCCATTGACAACATCAATATCTGGCATCATCAATACCTGTCAGCGACGCCGACAATCAACCATGTCCTACATTTTGCTTCAATAACTACTGCTGCCCTGGGGAGGGATGTATATGGCTTGTGAGTATAAGTAGTTTGCGTTCTAGATTTAACCACATGACTCACCGGCGCGGTAGGTCCTCTGGGTATGTGTAAATTAACGAGTGAGGTCGCGACAGTGAACTACAGTGAGTCATGTTTCTGCTTTCGTATCGGTGCAGCGTGACTGATGATACGACGCGTGAGTTACTAGTAGTGTGTTGCTGAGTTGATCTACGTGTTTGCTTCTGAACAAATTTTTACTGCCGCTTGAGCAATGTAGATCTTGGAATAGAGGAAATCTCGAACACTTGAATACATAGAATGACTGAAGTACTTACGACGCAGTTTTTGTGGTCTCGTTGTAAACTTGAATATTAATATAGAAGCCCTCGATGATAGACTGCCCCTTATTGCTTCCGATTCTAGATGACATGCCGCGACCAGGCGTGCGTTGCACGAAGTTGAAGAATGCGAGTATGAGTAGCTTCCTTTGCATCCTGTATTCATTACTCAAGTACCCACCCCTTGCGCCTTGTAATAGCCTGTCGGTGCAAAATTCTGCAATACTTCCTAGTCCCATGGGCTAGCATCCTGAGTGGCACGTCGGGACAGTGGGTTATGTTAGTGCGGTGGTTGATGGCACAACGAGCTATTCTTTGTTGATAATATGGTCGCTCTTAGAGTCTCGACTCTCGAGGGGTTTTTTTTGGCCGCTTACTAATCAACCTGCTACGTTTGGCTTATGACGAGCCGTGCGGACAAACATACAGTAACGGATTGTTGGGAGCGAAGAAATGTCCTGGAACCCCAGACTCGGATGTGACGAAGCAGTAAGAGTGTGGATGCTTGATGATAGCGCTCGACTGAGTGTGAATGCATGAAGAGACCGGCGCACGTTCGACTCCAATGGCAGCTCGTTTGGAAGACGCTGGGAAGGTCGAAGTAGTTAGCAGTAGGCGTAGTTATGCGTAACTTGGCAGCAGTGGTCGCGGCAGTTGCCGCAGCAATCACAGCAGCCGGGCGCAGGATTTTCCTAGCGCCCTAATTTATTCCAACCAACGAGCGACCTTACATTAAAGGCTATATCTGATTCATCCAAGTGCATAGCTACATGGCTATAGGGTTCCAGCTCCTCACCACTATTATCACCGACCACCCCACCTGTCGAGGTTGAACGTTGATTTGGGACAGGAACACAGCTGAACAACATCGGATCACGGCGTACATCCCGATGTAGCAGGAAATACTCCATGGCACGTACCAAATCCCAAGGCCACCATGTCTGGAGCCGCCTGTTATATGTGCACCATCCTTTATCGCAATTGCGCTTGTATTCTCCGCGATTTTCTTCGTGTTCACGGCAATATCATCCCGTCACCTGATGGGCCCTGAAACCGAAGCCTGCCGCTCGTCACCCTCACTCGCCCATACGTCTACTCGCAGATGCGAGGTGCTAACTGTAATATGATCACATGCATATACTCATGTACAGTCCACACCTCAGCATCTCAAAATCCTTACTCGAACACCCGAAGAAAATCACGGGGAGCGGCAGGCTAGGTAGATTGAGGAAAGCTATTATTCAGATTGCGAATCATTGATGCAGCAATGAATAACACCGTGTATTAGTACTCTGTTGACACATTTTTGCAGTAGTTCCCGAGCTGGTATTGACCTTGTGTCGCACGGGTGATATTTTGTTCCACGCGAAATTGCCAATAGACCTTGCGAAGCAAGGTCAATCTTAGCAATCCGCTGGCATTGCAGATATCATCTGTTCGAAAGGGGGATAGGTTCTTCACATAAAAGCAAGCCGTCTTCCTGCTGTCCCGTTCAGATTTATTTGATCCCATATCAATCCTCACAAACCATGCGTTTTCTCCTTCGTCTTCGGCGTTATTGCTGCTTTGACGGCATCAATATCTGCAGCATCAACACCTGCCAGCGACGCTGACGGTGAAGATTGTCCTAGGGTTTGCTATTTTAATGACTGCTGCCCTGGGCACACATGCATATTAATTGTGAGTATGAGTAGTTTACGTCTTGGATTTAACCATAGGACTCACCGGCGTGGTAGTTCATCGTCTGGGTATGTACTACATGAATGAGTGGCATATCGCGACAGTGAACCACTACAGTGAGTCGTGTTTTCTGCTTTCGCATCGATGCAGTATGGTTGATGGCACAATGCATGAGTTACTAGTAGTCTGTTACTGAGTTGATCAACGTGGTTACTTCCGAACAAATTTCACTGCCGCTCGAGCTCAATGGAGATCTTGTAATAGAGAAAACCCTGAACACTTGAAAAATAGAATATCCTACGACACATTTCAAATTTGTAGTCTCGTTGTAAACTTGAACATAGACCTCACCTCAGGCACTCGGTGCCAATAGGGTCTTTCAGACCTGGCTTCTATGTCATTGGAAACTGGTCTGAGAGACCGAGCAGTCGATTAGGTTGCGCAACCAGATCTTTTTGCGAGATATACAGGTAAACGACCAAGTATCAAGTGGTTCAGTATTTTGCTTGCTCCGCTAAGCATTCACTCTGTTGGATCCCTGCTTCCGCTCGCCCTTGACATCTCCCGCAAACTACAAGCTATGAAAAGGAAAATCCGACACTCGTGTTGATGACTCCTGTGTCTACGAGCACGCAGCGCTCAAGAAGCGAGGGTATTCGTCATGTCTCGGCGGAACGATAAGGACGGACGGACGGACGTGCTCGATAAGAGATATGAGTGGCTGATTAGGAGGCGATTAGTTTGGGACGTCGAGACGAAATAAACAAGTCATTGTTGACTCACCCGTTCCTCTTCCAGTTCAAGACAACTTGAAAACCGTGTCTGTCACGACCGCGGAACTGGACCTGGTATGTACCAAGGGATCCAGGGACAGGCTGCAGAGGTACAAATATGAGGGTCGAGCATCGTAAACTCCAACTGCAAGTCGTCGATACCGCTGTAAGGCTTCCACGTCAAGGTCTTGCTGTCATATGAAGAGATGTGCGCCGTGTATACCTGATAAAGACATCATACTATTACAATCCACTTGAAACCTGAGGCAACCAAGCTGGGATTGACCCATTTGGTTCGGAAGGTGATAGTTTGTTCCACGCCAAATTGCAAATAGACCTCGTGTCCGAGTCACAAGGTAGTGGTGGAACGGGGCCATCTGCTGGCATTGAAGATATCATCTGTCCAAAAGTGGATTTCAGATGGATGGGTGCTTCACATAAAAGCAAGCCATCTTCCTGCTGTCCTCTTCAGATTTATTTGATCCCATATCGCCAGTGACCGTGACATCCTCACAAACAATGCGTTTATCCTCTGTCCTCGCCGTTGTTGCTGCCTTGACAGCATCAATATCTGCAGCATCAATACCCAGAGACTCTGACAGTGAAACATGTCGTAGAATTTGCGAGTCGAATTTGGGGGGCTGCTGCCCTGGGCAGGGATGCTTTTATCTTGTGAGTATGAGTCCTGTATTTAACCACATGACCGTGACTCACCGGCATGGTAGTTCGTCTTATATGTATATGAGTGAGTGGCATGTCGCGATAGTGAACTGTGAACTACAGTGAGTTGTGTTTCTGCTTTCGCATCGGTGCAGTATGGTTGATGGCATGACGCGCAGTGAGTTACTAGTAGTGTGTTGTTGAGTTGTGCTTGCCTTGTGAACAAAGTTTACTACCGCTCGAGTTGCAATTGAGATCTTAGAACAGAGGAAATCTCAAAGCGAAAGATTAACAGTGAAAATCGACAAATTACTTGCTAATTAGCGTAAATTAGCAAAGGTGCAAATTAGCGTTAATTTATATAGGTTAACGTCACCCCTCGAACGGCCACTACAAATTAGCAAGCACTGTTATTGTGGGCTAGGACCAAATTTACCGTACACTACTTGAAATTCTCTCAGATCTCCTGCAGCAAGACATCAACCTAGCCCCATGCACAGGAACCCGTGCTACTCAACAAATATTATGAGAGCCTCGCTGTTGTCAGTTTCACAGTGATAGTGCATTTTTCCAAGTCTTTTTCCTTGATTAGTTCTTTGATGGTGCGTTTTCGTACCGGTCCCGTTGGTGTAACATCTTAGCTTTTTACCATCGCAAACGTCGCCGTGGCTGACCAATCTAACATTCCACTCGACCTACCGCTACCTAAGCACAAAACGCTTACAACGCTTCAACGCCCACCTCTACTAGCGTTCTCCTCGACAAACTCTCGCAAGGGTACTCACACGCCTCTCCTCTACCGGACCACTATCTTCAGGCTCGCCGGGCTTGTTGGTCGCCCTCAACATACTTTCCAAGTCTGCACGATCCCAGAACTCAATATTCTGGACATGCTGTACCACTTCCGAGCTCGCACAAGTTATTAACATCAAGAGTAGCAGCCCGATGGGTGAAGGATAAGGATGAGGATACCTACAATTTTGCGCTTAAGGTGTATCCTGACAGTGCCAGTGGCTGAGTGCAGTTCTGCCTGCCCCGCATGCACATAAGGAACCTGGTGAGCGCATTGTCATGGGACACATAAGACACGACTCCTCATACTAAACCCACTTTTGCGTGGTGTTTCGTGCAGGTTGAAATGTACATCCACGCGAGAAAACCTTGCATGGAATCGACTCAATCAGGGCTATCGTAGTGACTGATGTAGTACGCAGCCCACCGTCGTGAGAGGAATACAGGCAATATTATACATTGATATCTATTCCTTCTACGTTCTACGGCCTGAGAACATCATACGGGTGTACCGTACTGTGGTGCTCGCAACTCATTTGAGGGCCAAGACTTGATTCTCTCCGTGTTCCTATGACAAATAGCGTCAGTGGGGTCAAAGTCAAACTGCCGTGGATGCTAAACCATGGCTCAAAGGTCCTCTTGTAGTTCGGAAGAAATGGGACGAATATGAGTATAATCTCGCAGACAAGGATTCGATCATGTGGGATGATGGTGTCGTTGTTCCCCACCCACCTATCAGGAGGTCTCTGAAAATCACTAAAGCAGCTCTCTAGAAGGCGAGCCATAAAGGGTTTCCCCATTTAACCCCTTTGCTGAATGGTGCTCAAGTAGTGGCGGCTGGTGACCGGAAACCAAATATCGCAGTAAGCAGTAGTGTCTTTCACTATGCCTGCCTATTGACCGAATAGTATTGTACAGCGGGACATCTGGAACGCCGCTTCTGCATCACGACCTCTGCCACAGGGGAGTTAATGATTGTATCAATGAAGCTAGATGACGCGGATCCCGCGGATCATGCAGCAGCATCCTTCCGTCCACAGAAGGCCGGTATCATCGCATACCAGCTCTGGCAAGTGCAGAAGTTGCGTCAAAACATCTGGAAAGAATATCTATACCACTGGGAAGCAACTGCGTCAGAGACTTGGGCAGGATGGCCTGTTGACGCTATCATCTGTCGGGTCGCACCATTTTCGGCACCTCCTCATGGGAAGCACGGGTCAGTGTCTGTAAATGGGAAGTGTGGAACTGTCATTGAGAAACAATGCGCAGGCACGCCGACTACACCGTTTGGAATGTGCTCGACTATCCCGCTGCAATTTTTCCTGTGACTGCTGTCGACTCAATTGTCGATGGGCTTGAAGGAGCCTCGTCATGGTTTCTATGACGTTTCGATAAACACATTTACGAAATGTGTTAGTGGTGCAAGCACTCAACAACCTCTCAGCGATTTTCTAATGCCCAATACTTCATTCAGATCACCCGGAGAAATTCAAGGACGCTCCTATTTGTTTGCGACTTGTCCTGGGCTCTGGAGGAAGAGGCAGTCATACTAAAATGACAGAAATTGTCGATGCGGCGCTGGCAGCCACCAAACAAGTCCAAGGTATACCTTTCGAAACAGAGCGGCTACAGACTAGAAATGGAATCTATAAGATCCTCCGCTACAAAGTACTTGGTAGTTTGACTGGTGAATCCCGATCGAGGACGATTTGACCAGTCCTTGTTGTAGTAGTTCCCGATAGCGGGTTCGAGCTGCATTGGCTTTACTTCGCAAGGTGACATTTTGTTCCAAGCCAAATTGCCAATAGACCTTGCTTCACAAGGTAGATTTTAGTGGCAATCTGCTGGCATTGCAGATATCATCTGTTCGAAAGGGGCGATAAGATCTTCACATAAAAGTAAACTGCGTCCCCTTCAGATTTATTTGATACCATATCACATCCTCACAAACATGCGTTTCTCCCGTGTCCTCGCCGTTGTTTGCTGCTTTGACAGTATCGTTATCTGCAGCATCAAATGTCTGCCAGTGACCCTGACAGCGAAGGTTGTCCTAGAGTTTGTAATCATATCGCCTGCTGCCCTGTGAAGTCAGGCGTATTTATGGTGAGTATGAGTCCTGGATTTACCACATAACTCACCAATGTAGTTCCGACAGGGGATTCGAGCGGGGCATGACCTTGGTGATATGTTGTTCCACGCCAGATTACCATAGACCTTGCTTCGTAACCCAGGTCTTAGGTGTCAATCTGCTGGCATTGCAGAAATCATCTGTTCGAAAGGGATTTCAGGATGGATAGGTTCCTCACATAAAAGCAAGCCGTCTTGCTACTGCCCCCTTCGAATTTATTTGTCTCATATCACATCCTCACAGACAATGCGTTTCTGCTTTGTCCTCGCCATTGTTGCTGTTGCTTTGACAGCATCAATATCTGCAGCATCAATACCCGCCAGTGACCCTGCCGACAGTCGAAGTTGTCCTATCTTTTGCTATAGCCAAATCTGTTGCCCTGGGGAAGGATGCATATTTATTGTGAGTACGAGTCGTTTGCGTCCTGGATTTAACAACACGACTCACCGGTGTGATAGTTCCTCTGGCTTTGTTTGAATTAAGTGATCAGTGAGTGGCATGTCGCGACAGTGAACTACAGTGAGTCGTATTTCTGCTTTCGCATCGGTCCAGTGTGGTTGATGGCACGACGCGTGAGCTACTAGTAGTTTGTTGGAGCATGAGTTGATCAATGTGCTTGCTTCTGAACAAATTTCACTTTCACTCGAGCAATGGAGATCTTGGAATAGAGGAAATCTCAAACATTTGAATACATAGAATATTACGACGCAGTTTTATAGTCTCGTTTTAAGCTTGCACAAGTTGCATATGGAACCCCTCGATCACACCACGCCCTTCGACCCCCTTATTGCCTCCCATAGATCCCATGAGTAGTTTGCTTTGCATCCTAGATTCATTACTCAAGTACTCACCCTTTGCGCCTTGTAATACCAATACTAGCCTGCTGGTACGAAGTTCTGCAATACTTCCTAGTCCGATGAGCTAGCATTGAGTCATGTCTCTGCCTTGACTCCCGCGGTGAAAAGCTCGACAGCGTCGTCGAGTTGCCCATCAACGATCAGTTACTCATCTCCCGTATCACTAGCCGTCTCACTCACCCGGCTTGGAGATGACGTGAAAAAGAAACGGTGGCTTGTTCCCGAACCATAGTACTATGGATGTGGATCCCAATGGACTCGTCTGCACTCTTTCGAAGCTCGGAAGAATGAAGATGAGTCTATTGCAGACCCGGCAGCATCACTTCATATTATTTACATACTCTGGGCCAAAGATAGTTCCGCCATTTCACGCTGTACTGCTTGGGATACTGACCTGGGTATGTTCCTGCTTCATCAACTGGTAGTGAGATTTGAATGAACAAAAACGTCAGGAAATCGAGAACGATGACCACTCACGACGACATAAAGAGCACAGGACATAATGATGGCCGCGCCGATAACTGACAGTAGGGACGGTATAATTCCGAAGATTAGGCGTTCAAGTATCACAGCAAAAAGCACCTCGATATACACTCCCATAGCACCGCGCGACGCAGTTTCTCGTTGCAGCCCCATCGTCAAGAGAGCCTGAAGTTGTAATGAGTCACCAGTTGAAGATGGAGAGTAACGAATGTACTGACTTGCGCCACGAAGCCAAAGACACCATTCATGAGCAACAGAAGTATCCATGTCCATGATCTACTTGTCGGATATACAACTGAAATATTGAAGGCGACCATCCTGTTACATAGCAAATAATCAATACGACGCGTGAGATGCAGGGATGTATTCGCGAACCCCAAAGATGCCATGATCGTGGACCCCAGCGCAAAGAACGTCATTATATGCAGCGCATGAGCACGCGTCCCAATTGCACGAATCGAAGTATCTGTGGAAAATCATTGAGGCGGTCATTGACATGAGAAGGTCAATCACAACACAATACGTACATGCTGCAGTGGCTCCAAGCACATGCATCATACATGCCCTACCGGATATAGAATAGTGAGTGGAGTGGAGCAGCGTGCAAACAACGATGCTCACGCAACACCCGACAGCCTTTGCGCCGGGGTCGATTCTGGCAAGAAGTGTCCTTCAGGGATGGCAGTTGACAGGGAGCCAAATAGAAACGGGGGGCGAGCAACGAGGACAACACCAAGTAAACTGCAAACTAGCGACGCCTCTATAAGTAGTTATAAACAACAAAACCCAAAGCATAATTCTCACCTCCCGCGACAGCTTGCTTTATGGAGAACCTCTCCTTCAGAAGGATGCATCCAGCAACCGCTGTTGTCAGAGGTTTTAAAAAGCCCAGGACCGTCGCATCTGCGACAGACAAATACTGAAGCGACAAATACAGGCCGCTTAATCCGAAAAACCTGTGTCATGAAATAGTCAAATTGAGGTCGTGCGTGTAGATTGATGCGTACCCGCTAATCCCACGAATGACCAGTAGCATCCGAACACCTTTGGGGCCAATGATCGGATCAGGGATCCCCATAACAACCCTTCGTGTCGTCAGTCACAGATTATGTCTGAAGACGTAACAGACATACATGTATATCTCGCAGCATATGAACGTGATGCCCTGTGGACGAATCAATATTCAACGCGAGTCA
>NW_024538281.1:0-10520 GCF_016628075.1 Suillus paluster
CAACTTGTACACAAATCCTTACCCATTATGTGTCCTGCGACTCTTGAATCTTCCATATTACGACACCTGGTTCCCTTCGGATGCCAATAATGCAACAGCATACAGCACGGACTTCGACTCCGATTTATATCGAACATCGTGCGTCGGATCCAAACGGCTTTGTTATCACTTTGCATGATATTCGAAAATGAAGGTAATTAACTAGCGCATATAATAGCGCGGTACATGCTGGCACATGTTGACACTGCATGTCCTGCATATCTATTATCTCGCATCCATGTCACCTGCATTATAGGTAGTGGTTCGTGGTGGTGCCGCGTCAATTTAACCTGGCCCGCACTATCATATTTATATGCGCTAGTTAACTACCTTCCTTCACTTCAGAGTTATTCGAGGACCTCCCTGCCAGATCCCGTATTACCTCACACAACCAATGCGTTTATCCTTCCTCGTCGTCATTGCTACTTTTGACGGCATCTATATCTGTTGATGCCACACCAGCTGTTCTCGGCGGGCGAGGCTGTTCTGCTGAGTTCTCGCCTTGCCACTCGAATCGTGATTACTGCTCTCTAGACTGTATTTTGGTTGCGAGTACTCGGAGTAGTTTGCTTAGCATCCAATATTCAACCCCCTTTGGACCCTATAATGTAATAGTCCTCCGGAACCGTGGTGTAGACCTGAGATACCGACGAGTTGATATGACACGAGGTTGAGTCATCTTTCTGCTTCGTGTCGGCACTGTGGCTCACAGCGCAATTCTTAGTTTCTGGCGGAGTTGATCAGGGTTGTTACGCTTGGACACATTCTTCATGGCTTGTCCTTCCTAAACACTCGATACAATGTAAATCAGACTACGTGAATTAAACATAAGAGGTGGTGGCCGTACGTTCTATGATCCAGTACCACAAAGCGAGAGATGTGAATATCATTGGGCACCCAGGATTGGGCCATGTCGCTAGAAGGAATATTGGGGGCCCAAAACCGTATGAAATACATGGGTGACAATACCAGAAGTGCGGAGAATCACGGTCAATAATGCAGCAGCAAAGAACGCCATTCTGTCACAGATTGAGCCCATCGACCCGTGTCAATATCTAACCAGGATCGCACCCCCCAAACCAGAAGTGCAAGCGGCAGACTGAGCTTGAGAGCGAGGCTTTCGAGGCTAAGTATAGAACGTGATATTTTGACCGTGAAAGACGCCTGTGGACGTAAAGAATGCAGGTCAAACAATTGGAAAAGAAACTTACCGCATCTTCAGCGCAGCCTCGCCGGTTGTCCATTAACTTGACCAGCCAAGATCGGCGAGACCACTAACGAGCCTGAGGCGCTGAGGGTAGACAGATATGCTAGAAGGATCGCGGGCGTTTGAGTCTGGACAGATGGGACTGCGAGAAAGCTGATATCAACAGCAAGCATCATAGTAGACTGAGATGGTCATTGATCTCACGACAATATGAAGCGAGGTACAACTCACATATATTGTATTGTATATCCACCCCATTCAGTAAATGCCGAGCGCATAAGTAAAATGCAGCTAAATCGATCGCTTGCACTGTGACATTATTGGGGGTTTGGGTCTGCCCCGCGTTCCACTTGGCTTTCATTGAGCTTCTGTTTTCCATCCGTAAGTTGTGCCCCACCGAAACCCGCCAGATATTCAGGTCAATCAAGTCTGAGGGGGTATGTTATACTCTCTAGTCACGAGCATCTTTGTGTGTGAGGAGACCATAGAATAAAAGGCCTGAACGCTTTGGATGATACTGGAGATATGTAACGTACGATTGGATGGTGGTGCATATGTGACGACTGTACGACGAGCCCACGATAGCAATTTTACAACCCACGAGACTGTTGTAAGCGCACGTCAAACCAGCTGTACGAAGTAGTAAGTACAAGGCGCAGGAGAACATACACTCAACTTACATATCAAGAATCAAGTTGAGACAATACGACTGTCCGATTTCATAGTGACAGACACACTCTAAACGAAAATGATTGATAGGATGGCGAAAGACATTATAAGAGTACAAAAAAAGTATGAAACACTTGGGGATCGATGACCATTGGCGTGTGGAGGAGATGCACAGTAGAGAAAAAGCATGAGACGACCCCACAATGGAAGAGGACGTGACTGCATGCGCACTGGATCGGGCGTGGTAGCACTCGTATCTGGAGTATGTGTCGCGGACGTCGAGGCGGCGGCAGATAGAGATTGCGATGATGGCACCTGGGCTTGGGATTGGCTTTGCTATTGCTGTTGTGTTCATTTCGCATTGTCACGACACAGAGCAATAAACAATGCCTGGACGGAAATCGCTGAACCATGTCGATTTGGAAATGCACCGGAAGAAAGACGTACCCATTTGTCCTGTACGTAGGAAATTCGACGACATCAAGACCGCGAAGAGAAAAGAGAGATTGCCTTGGGCGTTGCTGGAGTTCGATTGCTTCACCGGTGTTGGCGTGAGAATGTGAGAGAACGGTGGCGGGCAGAGCAACAGGGATCGATAGTGTGCCTTGCGGAGGATTGCCGACAACGCACGTTACCAAAAAAGCCTAGTGGTAGTCGACGGACGTCCCTAAGGTGGGCTCGATTACCATCTGCACTCCAACACAGTGCGCTGTCCACTCGGTGATGAGCTTCCCAGTCTCGACGTCCCACACCCTCACTTTCCTATATTCACTTCCACTTGCAACGGTGTTGCAGTTTGGAGATAATCCTATTTGCACTGTTGCATTCTACACCTCATCTCTCCAGTCTTCCCCTATTTGTGCACCATTTTATATGTCTCATAGTCGAAGTGGGCCGTTCCTTGAACTTGTGGTGATGCGCCGCCCGCCACCCGGCAGGTGCACAACATCATTTACCGGCGCGTCGGTATGACCTCGCATCATCTGGCATGGCGCGATTTTTGGCATTTGTTGCTTCTTGCTGGGGACGGAAGACATAGTCGGCGCTTGGTGTCTCAACCGGATCGTGAATTATGTATGTCGGAGAAGCTTCCCGGAATCTACGAATTCCGACAGGTTATTTGTCAAGGGCAAAGTCGATTTGGTGAGTCGACACGCCTGTTTTATTCGAACCGCACAATTTGCTCACAAAGATGCCTTTTTACAGGAGCTCAATCACAACCCACAAGATTGCTTCGGGACTACGTTTGCAAGTGTTGTTCCGACCTTATCCGAAAATTCACAGGAGATCTTTGTGGGCCGGCAAGCGAGTGGTCAGCTTTACAGGTTAGAGTATTACTCACGAGAAACACCGTGCAGACTAACTTACACAGATGACACTTCATCACTGAGACAGGTGGCGTTTGGTTCGGAGTCGAGGAAGTTGGGCACCCGTGGGTTCAAGTCGTCTTAATTTAAGTGCGTCTCATCATGATGTGTTATCCTAGTGTTGGTTTATTGATGGTTGTGGCAAATATTCTACAGGGCGCTACATTATTCCACATGTTTCTTCCAGAATCCAGAATCCAGCCTGTCTATCTTCGAATTTGGTCTCTTCTGGTGCAACATGCGTAGACCCCTCCCTTATATCGCCCTTGATACCCATGGCGAAACAGTGATAGGTTCGCTGCGGGCTGGTAGTGGTACTATCCAACTAGGGTTCTGAGCCTGCTGGTGAGTTGTGCTACTTAACACGATTCCTGATGAACTTGGATGACTATGTATGTGCCCCTACAATTATCATCCCATGTCCGAACCTCCAGTTGCACAAGTGACGTAGAGGTTGAACATTGATTGACCACTCTCATATCATGGTCGCTCCTCGTCGTCAAGCATCGAGCGATGCTCCTTCTGTGGTCATGAAGATGAGAATCACCCGAGTCAATAGCTGCCAGCCTGGTACCACCTGCGAAAAAGTCAACCTCGATGCGCTGAAACATGAATATCAATACTGGCAAGCCTAACAAGATCATCAGATTCGGATTCGACGAATTATGACTGCGGAGTTATCAATCGAACTGTGAGCTTCCTGTGAGTTGTTGCCAGCCGTGCTAAGCTACCCTCAGGCATGACATCACTGGGTGCATGCTACGAGAGGGGTTTTTCGCTAGCATAGGAATGTATCCAGGTATGTAGTCCTCCCAACGAGAATTACCCGTGGAAGGGAAATGTCCACCACGCGAGACCAAAAACATGCACGACTCGGAGTACGTGCGATATAATACGATCGAACACGTCCATCTACGATGCGTCTCTACATTGCAATTTGCATCGTACCACTCTCCTTCAACTTGTACACAAACCTTTAATTCATTATGTATGCCACGACTCTCGAATCTCCATATCGCAACTCCCTTCGGATGCCAATATTTAATGCAACAGCATACAGCACGAACTTCGACTTCGATTATATCGAGCCTTGTGTTTGACATCGTGGGGGTTTGTGGTGGTGCCACGTCAATATGTGCTAGCATGTTCTGCATCAATTTAACTTGCATATAGGTGGTGGTTTGTGGTGGTGCCGTGTCAGCATGTGTTATCATGTCCTGCGTAGCCCGTGCTACTTTTATTTACATACGCTAGTTGATTAACCACTTTATTCCAGGACCTCCCTGCCAGATCCTGTATCACGTCATACAACCAATGCGTTTCTCCTTTCTCGTCGTCGTTGCTGCTTTGACAGTGTCTATGTCGGTCAATGCCACACCGGCTATTCTCGGCGGGCGAGGTTGTTTTCTACCTCGCTGGCCTTGCGACAACGGTGATGAGTGCTGCAGTGGATACTGTCAAGCCATTGTGAGTATTCGGAGTAGTTTGCTTTGCATCCAACATTCAACACCTTTTGACCCTGCAATGTAATAGGCGCGCGTGGGGTTTTGCTGGTAAGATGACCGTTCCAAACGGATCGTGAGCTTGCGAACGTTGACGCATGCAAACAAGGCCTTTGCAAATCACTGAGATTCACGAAGCATGATATGACAAACAATTTTGTATGGCTATGATATGCTAATATAATGATGAAATGTAATAGTCTATCAACCGCGTGTCATATTATCGCCCTTTGATAATAGTCTACTTGCATGCAGAGCTTCATATGGTACAGTAATGATGTATCGATCATATGACGAGCAGATGCCAGGATTTCTACATTCTTGGCCTGAATGATTTCAAGATATCATTTCCTGCAGAAATTACCTAGCCATATGGTATCATTAGATGCGCAATAGGTACTAACCTTCAAATAGCATGTTCTGACGCTCATTGTCTTTGGCATGTACACTCATTTTCAGTGCAGAAGTAGTTTCCGTAGCAATTGTATGTAATTACTCACTACGCCTAGGATTACCATCTCATATCGAACCACGAGTGACGTAGACGTACGTTGAACATTGATTGACCACTCTCATGTCGTGGCACCACCACAAACCACCACCATTCGCGCGTTGGAATGGTGGTTCGTTGGCGGTGCGGCGTCAATATGTGCCAGCATATCCTGCATCAATGTAACCTGCATCATGGTGGTGCGGTGTCAACATGTGTTAGCATGTCTTGTGTCAATTCACCTGGCCGCGGCTATTTATATGCGCTAGTCAACTACCTTGCTTCCCCTCAGAGTTATTCGAAGACCTCCCTGCCAGATCCTGTGTTCAAACCTCACACAACCAATGCGTTTCTCCTTCCTCGTCGTCGTCGCTACTTTGACAGCATCTATGTCTGTTAATGCCGCACCAGCTGTTCTCGGCGAACAAGACTGTTTGCCTGACAACTTGCCTTGCCAAACGTCTTATGCTTGCTGCTCTCTAAGCTGTAATTTTGAAGTGAGTACTCGGAATAATTTGCTTTGCATCCAATATTCAACTCCCTTGACCCTATAATGCAATAGAACATGTATGTGAGTACTCGGAGTAGTTTGCTTTACATCTGATATTCAAACCCCTTTGACCCAATAGGTGGATTTAGGGGTGTGCGGCCTGTACGGCCTAATAAACCCATGAGCTGACATGACATAAGGGTGAGTCATGTTTCTGCTTTCGTGTTGGTGCTGTGGCTCACAGCACAATTCTTAGTTGCTGGCGGAGTTGATCAATGTGAGTGACGGTTGCCTTGATCGAGTGTCAGAGTGTAATGCTTGTCAAAAGCCGAGCGCACGGACATTGTACTTAGCTACTAATATCCGTATGAAATGTCAGCATCACCCATTCATTCCTAGTTATTCTTTCTGTTTCCTTTATTCCTACTTCTCCCGAGTCTCTCCTTACCTATATAAGTTAGTTTACATAGTATTGGAGGGACAGTTAATCCTTTCCCTCTCCGAGTGACAACAGTTTAGTTCTGACAGTTCTCTCCGTGCTATGCCTAAGTTTACTCTAGAAGTCAACTTCTCTCGTGTGAACATTTATCAAAATGCCACATATTTTTGAACTGGAACACTAAACTACCCATCTTCACTTTACTATGGCCATCACTAGGGTACTGCATGGGTATGTGCAACCCACATGGGTCGTGGGTGTGGGTACCCCTGGGGTGTGGGTCTGAACTTGGGATACCCACACCCATACCCACACCCATGAGGTGGGTATGTCACCAAAATAAGGTTGGCACTCTGACATTACTCAAACCTAAAACTCTAAATATACCAAATAGCACCATCATTTTGAGAGTCTGAAGCTACATAAATACTCAAATACACAAATCTACCAGACGAAAATCTGTACAAACTCATCACAGCATGCAACCAACCTTCTTCTCAACAGCTGTGAGACGTGTCACAAAGCTCACAGACAAAGCCAAAGCTACCCTTGATGACAAGTTGGCCAAGCCATCAAAAAAGCGAAAAAATGATGGTAGCAGTGTGAGGAGCACACAACCCAAGAAGGCAAAGCCAAGACAGACACCTAGTGAGCTACTTGTTAGTATTACAAGCAGCTTGCTATAAGATTACCTACAGTTGAAGATGCACAGCCAGTGATCACAATGGTCCCCTAGACAGGCTGTTGGGCTACAGTCCAAACAGAGGAGGAAGAGGAAGCTTTACACAATGATCCGATCACCATTAGCTTGGATGATGAGGCCAACAATGCCAGAGATGATGAAGAGCAGAGTGCTGAAGACGAGTTGAGTAAGTACATATGTCTTTGAAGACTGGGAACACAAATTGACATAAGCATATAGAATCTTTGATGAAAGAATGGATGTCACCTATTTATGTGTTGTTTGACCCTATTCCAGTCATTCAAGAAGTCAACAAACATCATGCACATGTCTTTAAATGTTCAGCTAAAGGGTGTAAGGTCACGATTCGCCGTTTCCTTGATAAAAAGGATGCGTGTTCCACTGGTAACATGTAAAAGCATGCTAAGTCTTGCTGGGGTGAGGAAGTTTTGCAGGTGGCTGATGATGCAAAGAGTGCTGCAGAAGTTTGGACAACAATTGTTGCAAGTGTCCTGTGAGATGGATCAATTACATCTGCCTTTGAGTGAAAGGGGAAGGGAAAGGTAACATACTCACACCGCCAACATACATGCACAGAATCCAAGTATGAGAACTCACACATGATGAGGTCCACCCACTAATATTCCAATAATTAGGGCTGAAATCGTGAAATGGGTGTCCAAAAGTCTGAGGCCATTTGATATTGTCAAAGACCAAGGGTTTCAGTGCCTAATGAAGACAGGAAGACCTGAAATTTACATACCTTCGCCTTTGAGTGTTTTGCATGATGTCTGTCTTGTATTTGCTCGAACACGTGCAAGAATTGCTAAAATGTTCAAGGTCAGTTGAGTTTTTGAAGCCATAAATACAAACTAATTCAACCTACTAAGAATACAAGGGAAAACTCAACTTTATGACTGACACATAGACATCTACGAACCACTGAGCATTTGTAGCTGTATGTGTACACCTTGAGCTTGATGGTGTACCCCTAACAATGCCATTAGACATTGTTGAAGTAGTGAAAGTGAGTTGTAAACTCACTGAGGTATAGTTGAACATCTGACCGACTGATTTTCAGTCACATACAGGTGAGGAACTAGCGGCAGCATTCAAAGATATCCTGAAAGAATTTGGAATAAAAGACAAGGTCAGTACACAACAATATGAGCCAAAGAAGAATAGGACTCACTATAACTTAGATTCTTAGTATTACCTGTGATAACGCGTCCAACAACACAGTTATGGTTGACAAACTTGCAACAACACTCCCCAAGTTTGGCAGGACAGCAGCGCACACGTGCTGCTTCTTGCACACAGTCAATCTTGTGGCTAAGTCCCTTATCTGAGAGTTCAATGTGTCGAAGGAAGAGATAAATGCACCCAAGGATGCTCAGCTGAATTGTGAGCTTGCAGAATTGAGCGAGGGTATTGAAACAGAGGAGTGGGCCACTGCTGCAGAGCAAGGTGGAAGTGATGAGCTGGCGGATAATGTTGATGGGCTTGTGGATGAAGTAGCCATGCTGACATGAGATGAACGGTAAAACCTGCAAAACAGTATTCAACCAGTAAAATTAGTTCTGGTGAAGGTATGTGCATTGTGAAAAATGAAACATGGACCTTGATTAATGTTTTATGCAGCTCTGCAAGCTGGCCTTCAAGTTAATCCACTCGACAACAAAACTCCTGCCAGTGTGGCACAGTATCCTTCAAGAGCTGTGTGTTCCAGTTACTAATATACCTTGCGATGTTGCAACATGTTGGAATTTGACTTATGATATGCTGGAGTATGTGTCCAGGTATCAGAAAGCTGCAGACACCTTGATGTAACGAAGACAGTTGGGATTGAGAAGTTTGGAGCTATTGGACAATGAGTGGTTGGTTGTTGAACAGCTACAAGATGTACTGAAGGTGCATTAGTACATGCATGTGCATCATTGTAACTTGTTGACTTACATTTGTTTGTCTGTGATCTAGATTCTGAAGGATGCAACATTGTTCTTTTCTCGGTCAACACCCAACCTCACCACAGTCATCCCAGCGATGGATCTGATTGACAAGAAGCTCACAACTCTCTCTCTGGATGAGAAATTCCTCCCATCAATTCACACTGCTGTTGGACTAGCTAAAAAAACTTTAAATCACTACTATGAATTAATGGACTGGTCTGAAGTCTACAGAATTGCAATGGGTAAGTCTCAAATATTTTCAGTCATGACGCTAATATATTTTACTATCTAGTTTTACACCCTCGGCACAAATTGGCATACTTCAAGCTCACCAAATGGACAGATGAGTGGATTCAGATGGCCAAGGTGCTTGTAAGAGACGAGTTTGAGTGCTCATACTCATACTCAGCAGGGGCCAACTCAGACAAAGACACAGATGCACAAGCAGCACCCACCTCGGTGAGTTTTTTTTCATATTGATTGTCTGAGCTAGTCCTAAGTCACTTGAACTCCAGGGCAATATATTTGACAATATCCCTGCACTCACACCCCCAAAACTAAGCGCTGCCCTCCAATGAACTTGACCAGTACCTCAACACTGACATTGAACATGTTATGGATGCCCTCACCTGGTGGTATGATCATCATAAAACCTATCCTCACCTTTCTTGCATGGCATTGGACTACCTTACAATACCTGGTATGTGTTTTCCTTTGTTTCAATGAAATTGTAGTCTACTAACTCATTGACTCACTTGGTAGCTACATTGGTTGATGTGAATGGCTCTTTAGCCGTGGGTGTCTCCTCCTGTCACATGTCCAATCTCGCTTGTCAGCACAATCAATGCATGCACTATTGTGCCTCAGATACTGGAGCAAGCTCAACTTAATCAAGATGGAGGATGTGATGTCAGTTGCCGCACTAGCTGATCTGGAAGGTGATGATGAACAGGAACTTGATGATGGCTGGGACTGCATCAAGTTAGATAGCCAGTAGTAGCGCACTTTGTAGTAGTATAAAACATCTTCCTAATCCTCGTGCTACCCATGGGTATACCCCGGACAGGTGGGGGTGTGGGTCTGCAAGTGCAATACCCATAGGAAAACCCATACCCATGCTGGCAGGTGTGGGTTTTCACTGGGTACGGGTGCAGGTATGGCCTCTGATACCCAGGGGTATACCCGTGCAGTCCCCTAATGGTTGTGGGGAACTACATCTGACATGCTCTGACAGAGGTAGAACTACAAGGGACTAAGTTCGATGTAGAAAGTAAGGCAAAGACTGTTGGAAGACAGAGGCAGAGGTCAGCAAGACTAGTCTCAAAGTCAGAAGAGACAATGGGCAAGACTTAAGTCAAGTTGGAGGTGGTTAGGATAGGTTCAAGTCTATATTCATATTGTAGAAACACTACCGGAATACATAGGGTTTATACTATAGAAATACTGGGCTATGCAGCACAGCATAGCAGAGTACAAAGTAATAGCAAAAGGTACAATGTACCATAGTAACAACAGGTTAGATTGGAATGGAGAGTCAGATCATACAAGGTACCAGGACCAGATGGAAAGCAAATGTACAAAGGGAACTCAGAATGGACAGATGTGCACCTCATACCTTGATTGAGTCAGGGGCAGAGGAATGTACCTGACATCAGAGATATGTATTTATGGCAGAAGAGCATGAAT
>NW_024538282.1:0-10515 GCF_016628075.1 Suillus paluster
GCGAGAGGGATGGATTCCTTCAAATTCAACGCGGCAAAGGGGATGGACGCATCCAAATCGCCCCAGCTGATAATAACGCTCTCACCACATGTTCCGCCTTCGTTACGCGATGAGGAGGTGTTGAAGTTCGCGCGGTGGGCGTGTGAGCGGGTTAGGGGGAGCGTTTGTGGGCGATGGAATGAGGGCGCTTGGGCTTGGGTATGGGGTGGAGGTGGAGGTGCTGGATGTACTTAGGGGGTAGGTATGATGATGTCGACAGCGTGATTAGAATGGAAATCTGTTTTATACACTGTACAGGGGTTGATTGCTACGATAAACATTTTCCACTTATTCACTCGTGTTTGATTGACGTCCCGACTTAGAGCTATTGCTCAGCCTATATATTCCTGTGTTGTATGATAACACTGGAGGCAGTTCATTGTGGCAGGTTCGCACTCGCAATGTGCTAGCCCATTCTGGACTTCATACACGCTGGAACAACAAGGTGGTAGTGCCGGAAATTTTGGCACGGATCGAGGGGCGACAGTACTCGAACACAACAATACTAGGATCTAGATTCTGAAAGAAATCACCATAATGTGGTACGCGTACAAGATATACATACATACACTAGATGACCCGTTAGAGGAAAAGAAGAACCCTACGTCACAATGCACAAAGTAGCTAACTTCGTGACTGAAACGCGAAACGTTTGACAATCTGACAAGCCATTACAACCCTGCCTAATTTTGACAAACCTCCGCCTTGCTAATTGCAAATGCACACCTCACAGTCTCTGGAACAGGCTGTTCCTCCATATAGCTACCAGTCACATTCGTCGAATTTTGCGGGTCCTGCATCAGAACCACCCGGACTGGTTTGGACTCGTTGTACGCTCCCCACACCGGAGACTTGTCCAGCTTGTAAGTATTCGGCTTGCTGCTGCGCACGAAGGAAAGCCAGTAAGCAATGATTTCGGAAGCGAATGCGCGTTCGGCTAGCGTCTGTGGTTGGAATGTGAAAGTGCCGTTGGGACTAAAATATCGTCTCTATCAACCTATGTGGCTTTTTAGGATGGTCTGCGTGTCGTACCCAGTTTTAGTGCCATTAAACATCATCCAGATCTCATCAGCATGTTCGACTGGGATGATGTTGGACTCGATGCGTGGTTTAGGCGTGTTGTACCGATAAGTCCAAGTCAAGTCATCCGAATATCGCGAGGATGGGACACCCATGGCCTGGGGCTGAGGCGTACGAATCCAACGTGGGTATTGTCAGCATGATTCAAGGGTCTACACCGTAGTGAGAGGCTGAAACTTACATTACATCTCGCAGAAAGTTCGCCTGTGATCACCTGATACTGTTGACTCGGCGAATCAAAGTCGTCCAGTGGGTATAGCCACAAGAACTGCTGGATGTCTGTGTCTGTCAACAATGGGAATATACCTTAAGTGCCACAGAGATGTTAGGGAACATCTCGGGAATAAGACTTTCGTCGGATGTTGCACTATCCACGTTGACATCAGCGAGAGCGCGGCACCGAAACGACTAGGGTGCAAATATACCCAACTAAAAGCGGAACATGAGCGAAGTCACCGCACTGGAACTTTGACGTAGGGTGTCCAGTAATCAGCACGTCGTCCACAACAGGACCAAATGAACGGTATTCCCTGCCACCACGTCAGCTGCGGAGATCCCTCGCATGGAGCGGGCAGAACTCACAAGGACAATTCCTGGAATGCAGCATCCTGCGCTGCTGCAAGCATACTGACATTTGCCATACGGATACATGACATTTTCATTAGCGCATCAGGCAGATCGCACCCTGCTTCTCTTGCGTAGAAATCGAAGAGGGGCTGTTAATGGGCGTTAGATGGGGAACTAATCCAAGTAGTCCGGCTGTGCGCTCAACATACCGCTGTTGCTCAGGGGTGGGAAGGGGTGATCTGACGACGCTCTGTGCAATAGCACGAGAAAAAAGCGGTGGGCTCTCCTTGACAGTCATGTGTAGTTCCACAGAGATGGCACCGGCGCTGTGCCCGGCGATGGTGACCTCGTTCGGGTTGCCACCGAATTTGCTGATGTATGACTGAACCCATCTGAGCGCCTGTCTCTGGTCCTTGAGCCCCGCATTATAGCCAAATTGGTCGGCGAACTCAGGAGGGGGTGGCAGGAAGCCGAAAGAAGCAAGACGGTAATAAACCGACACGATAATGACATTTGGGCTTTGTTCGATCCAATGATCAAATGGCCAGGTGGGCGGGTTTCCAAAAACAAAAGCTGTCACAACAAATGAGTAAATAGGTACTGCTGTTCTTCAGAACACGACATTACCTCCGCCATGGATAAAGAACATCACAGGCACTACAATAATGAGAAATTAGAAACACAGATAAACCTAGGACAGGACATCCAAAACATACAGTTGTCGCCTTCTGTGGCGCCGAAGGGTGTGTAGATGTTACATTTAAGCAGTCCTCTGATCCTGCTCCCCTCTTTCCCAGCTAGGCCACGGAGTCAAAGAAAATCCAAGGACAGCAATCGCACGTACGAAGTGATCCTTGAATACAAAAGTTAGGGTGGTCGGTCGCGTTGACTACCTCCCCGTTGGCCTCTTCAGTCACACGTGTTGTATTTAGAGGGACAGTTGGACGGAAGCGCAGGTCGCCTACAGGGGGCTCGGCATACGGTATCCCAAAGTATACCACCGTGTTTGGGTATGCCTCGTCCAGCTTGCCTTGGTATGTCACATATCCCAAGTCGACCGTGGTTCCCGAGTTAACCGCGTTTGGGTACCGCTGGTTGCCTTGGTATGTCGCATATCCCAAGTCACCCGTGGGGACAAGTGGGATCTGTTCAAGTACACCACTGAAATCCTTGAATAAGGCGAGGTTCAGCAATCCGAAAATTGCGCCGAGCATTGTTGAGTATATAGGTGTCCGCCTTTGCAAGCGTAGTTTTTTAAATCAAACACCCCGGGGTAAAAGTCGAACTGATAAAGTACCACCTGCATGACACACTCTTTATAGTGCAGTCGAACTGTAGCGAAGCGAAGTGGAAATTACAGTTCGAATTCAGATTTGGACGGCAATGAACTTCAGTTTAACCGGGGTCAGCAGACACACCTGTGCAGCCGGTGAACAAGGTACCGCCTGCATGACACACTCTTTATAGTGCCAGTCGAACTGGAGCGAAGCGAAGTGGAAATTACAGTTCGAATTCAGATTTGGACGGCAATGAACTTCAGTTTGACCGGGGTCAGCAGACACACCTGTGTAGCCGGTGAACAAGGTACTACTTCAGGGTACATACTTCCTGTTAGCCTTCGTCCGGGGGATCAGGTGTCACGGGTGGCGGCTCTGAGCAGAATAGTCGTAATCGTTTCCCCGCGATTTGTGGCGGAGACTAACCTGAGTTAAATTTCTGGAATTCTGAAAGGGATGGGCTCGAGTCGGAGTCTAAGATTCTAATCTCAACATGACATCCTTCATATGTAGCACTGAACAGGGACGACGGGCTCAACTAAATACCTAACATTATGAAACATGAACCACATTCCGTATGTGAGAGCGGTTCCCTTCTTCCAGAAGAGTTGTAACAATGTTTCAATAATATCTTCAAGGCTCATGAGGGCAAGTACGAATACCTTCGATCAGGAATCGATCTGGGATGTCAAATTCAATCATGGTGCGCAATGCCATCACCTTCCATTCCCATTCAACGGCATCCGGAAAGCAGTTTTTTTTATCGTTGACAGACGTGGCAGTACTGACACGCAAACGGGCTTCTCGGTGCCCTCGCTGCAGAATTCGGATCCGTGCGGTTCAAGGTTGCTCTATAGGGTGAAGTACATATGCTCAGGCGAGGCATGTCAAACATTCCATTGTTTACGTGGAGAAGTAGTTGGACATGTAAGATTCCCTACCATATCTGAAACAGTTGTTGAAGCACCTCAGTGCCTGTCGGATAATGACCGTCCCCCATGATGTACACAACCTTGAAGCAATTTGTAGAGAAGCCCACGTCCCACACCATCTTACTCATCCACTGTCAGTCAATGCGCAGATTTCCCGAACGAGTATCTCAGAGCTAATAGGAGGGCTTTCAGGTGAGTTTCTGTGTTGTGGGAAACCGGCCTGAAAGGCCCTCATCCTCCTGCTATCCTCCCCATGTAGTTGTAGCACACAATGATGTTGTGCCTCCTTGTCCTCCTTCCAGGATGCTCGCGATGTCCTTGGGGGTGTGGTGAGTGCGAGAGGGCGGAGTGGTAGGCTTAGGTTGGGCAGGCAAGAGTACTGGATGACACGGAGGCTGCAAATGGTTGTGCTGTTATGGGTGCGAGTACAAGAGGTCCTCTGGCGCTACAAGATCACAGCGTAGCCACGAACCAAGACACAGGAATGCGCGGGTCGATAATGGAGACAAGCGGTTTTGAGTGAAATGTAGAAGGTGCCGGCCTTGCGAAAATACTTGTTCGACTGCAGTTGAGGTAGCTATGGTGGGCAGCGCATAAGCTGTTATGCCAGCGAGAGTGATGGCGCTCAACTTACCAGGTAATCAAGTGCCATCCGGTGCAGATTTGGATACGTCTTTTGGCGGTGCACCAACCACTGCAGTGGGTCTTTGGTATTCTCCACTGGTTGCCGCGGCCCGCAGGTAGTCATCGAGCTCATCTACTACTAGAGACCAAAATATAACACCGCGAAATAGCCTCGGAGATAGGGGGCTACCCGTGAACATACCCGTATGCCGTGCGGACGGGTACGGTGTGGCCACGGGTAGCAAATCTCTACACCGTACCCGTACCCGTGACCCCTATACTCGCGGTGTGTTATACCCGCGCTATACCCTAGATCGAATGAAGACAGTCGTTCCTTCTCTGGAATTCGAGAGCGGATAAGTAAGTTGAAGTACTCATCTGACAGTACTAGCGACAAATGCTATTAGTGTCAGTGCCAAAGGGCGCTGAGACTAAGAACTTACATGTGTTTTCGTCTGTCCGTTTATATATACATTTTGGGCTTCGTCCACCTTGGGGAGAACAATGTAATTGTAAATGTGTTGGAGATCTCGGGATCAAGGCGCGAAGTCAACTCAATCATGACAACACAAGTAGGATCTAGAAATGACTATAATCCAGTGAGTACGTCTACAATATATACACTAGATAATACAGAGATGACCACACGACGTTAGAGGAACTCGACGAGAACTCCGATTATGTGATCAATGAGCAAGCGCGTACAAGCAGCCAACTTTCTGGCCGAAAACACGCGAAACGTTTGACAATTCGACGAGAGTCACTGCGACTCTGCCTAATTCTGACAAACCTCCGCCATGCTAATTGCAAATGCACACCTGGCAGTCTGCGGAGCAGGTTGTCCCTCCATGTAGCTACCACTCACGTCCACCGAGTTTTTCAGGTCCTGCATCAGAACCATCCGGACTGGGTCGGACTCATTGTAGTTCCCCCAAACTGGGGATTTGGGTAGCTTGTAAGTATTCGGATTGCCGGTGCGCACGAACGAAAGCCAATAAGCAATGAGTTCGGAAGCGAATGCTTTTTGGGCGTCCGTCTGTGGTGTAAATTCCGCAGTGCCGTTCGGACTAAAAATCCATATCTATCAGCCTGTGCCTATTAAGTGTGCACTGTGTCTTACCCAGTGTTGGTGCCATTAAACATCATCCACATCTCAGCAGCATGATGGACGAGGGTGAATCTCGGGTTAGGCGTGTTGTACCGATAAGTCCAAGTATCCGAATATCGCGAGGATGGGATGCCCATAGCCTGACCCTGACGCGTACAAATAAAATGTGGGTGTTGTTAGCATGACTCAAGGGACTGCACAGTGGTGTGAGGCTTAGACTCACAGAGCACAACACATTAGGTTCGCCTGTGGCCACCCTGAACCGATGACACTCAGAATGAAAGTCCTCGGGTGGGTTATAGCGATAAGAACGCCTCAATGTCTGTGTCTGTCAATAACGGGAAAAATGACTTGAGGTCCTACAGAGATATCCAAGTTCCCGGGAGTAAGAGTCTCGTCGGATGCTGAACTATCGATGTTGACATCAGCGGGACCGCGGGACCGAAATGACTCGAGATCAACATACCCAACTATAAGCGGAACATGAGCGAATTCACCGGACTGGAACTTTGTCGTAGGGTGCTCAGTAATCAGCACGCCGTCCAAGACGGGGGCGGAATAAATTATATGGCCTGCCACAACATCAACTGCGGAAATGCTTCGCGTAGAGCGGTCAGAACTCACTTTCCCTGAATGATTGCTGCAATTGGCGCTGTATCCTGCGCCTGTGCAAGTGCACTAACATCTGCATCACGGAGGCATGTCATTTTATCTGCCACCGAACCCTCATTGCACTTTGCAAGCGATGCGTATATGTCGAAGAGGGGCTGTTAATGGGCATTAGATAGGAGTGGATCTCGGCAGTCTGGCAGGGCGCTTAACATACCTGCTGTTGCTCAGGGGGTGGGGAAGGGCAACCTGACCACGCTCTGTGCAATAGCACGAGAAAACAGCCCCTTCGGGTCCTGTTGGTAATCATGTGCAGTTCCGCGGAGATGGGCACCGGCGCTGTGTCCGGCGATGGTGACCTTGTTTGGATCGCCACCGAATTTTCTGATGTAGGACTGGACCCATTTGAGTGCCTGGATCTGGTCCTTGAGCCCCGCATTAAAGTCGCCGTATGCGGGGTCAGTGAACTCAGGAGTGGCCAGGAAGCCGAAGGAACCAAAACGGTAATAAACAGACACGATAATCACATTCGGGCTTTGTTCGATCCAGTGATCAAATGGCCAGTTGGTCGGATTTCCCTCAACCCAACCTGTTGCAACGAGATTAATAAACGGGTACGGCCGTCCTTGAGAATATGACATTACCTCCGCCATGGATATTGAACAACACAGGCACTACATAGAACCATTGATATTAGAAAACGAAACAAGTTAGGACAGGAAATCTAAAACATACGGTTGTCACCTTCTTTGGCACCGAGGGGTGTGTAGATATTGACATTCAAGCAGTCCTCCGATCCCGCCTCCTCCCACATTCCCCAGGCTGAGGCCACGAGGTTCACCGAAAAAATTCCCTAAGGACAGCAATCGCACATTACAAAGTGATCCTTGGATGCAAAGGGCAGGGGGCTCGGTCGCGTCGACCACCCCCTCCCCGTTGACCTCTCAGTCAACACGTCTGTATTTCGAGGAGACTGTTGGCGCGAAAGCGCAGGTTGGCCTCCAGTGGGCCTCGGCATACGGTATCCCAAAGTATACCACCGTGTTTGGGTATGTCTCATCCAGCTTGCCTCGGTATGTCACATATCCCAAGTCAACCGTGTTTGAGACCTTTGGGTACAGCTGGTTGCCTCCGTATATCTCATGTCCCAGGTCGACCGTGTGGCCAAGCAGTGTCTGTTTTAAAAAACCATTGAGATTATTGAATGAGCCAAGATTCAGCAACGTAAAAATCGCGCTGAGCATTCTTGAGTACAGGAGATCTGAGTGTCGTCCGCCCTTGTAAGTGTGGTTTTTTAAATCCCAGGGTAAAAGTCGATTGATAAAGTACAGGTTGCATCACACACTCTAATTTATAATGTTGCGCGACGCGCCAGGCGAACTGGATGGAGGCAAAGTCGAGTCAGTCGAAGACTCGAAGTTAATGTTGAACTTCCGAGTCTGGACTTGATCCGATTTGTGGCGGTTCTTCTAAAAATGGAACATGCCGGAACAACGCCGGAATTCAGTGCACTTCCATTACTTGACGTTTAACCGTACAGTAAACGAAGGGGCTTATCCTGGCAATCGTGACGCCCGTGTCGTTACACCATGCCTGCGGTGTTAGAAGTTGAATTCCACACAACTTACTTTCCTGTAGTCAAGTTGTACTGGACCGCCTATTCCTTCTGTAATGTGTAAGTTGTTCTCGAATCAGCATAATCGCCAGCAAGAACTCACCGACCCACTGATGGTGTTCCTCGAGCCTAGTGGGATGATCGATGAACCCCCACGGGGGTTCTGAGCATAGTCTCCAAAGTGATGGTCGATCGCGCGGTGGTTTCCTGGATTGGTTCGGATAATCCGAAACGATTTGTGGCACTGACTTCATCCATGGAACCATAACTTAAAAGGCTGCTCGGGAGCGCGGGCATAATCAAATTTCCAGAACGGTGACGCCTCCTGTCGCTTAGTCGCATAAGCTGGATCCGATGACACTGTCGCCAAAAACCTGATCTTCATTTCTATAAGTTTTTTATGTAATGTAACCTTCCTTCGGTTAGGATGAGTCAGGTGTGTAATGCCATCATCTTCCATTCCCATTCAACAGCGTGCAGAATGCAATTTTTTTTTGTATTGTCATGACAGGCGCGCAAATGGGCCCCGCCGTGCGCTCGCCGCAGAATTCGGATCCGTGCGATTTAAGCCTGATGCTATGGGGGTTCACAGGCGAGGGACGTCAAACCTTCCATCGTTTACGTGGAGAAGTAGTGCCCATGGAAGAATCAGATCTCATACCATGGATCATATCCGCAACACTAGTGCCTGCTGAACAATCACCGTCGTCCCTACGTACGCAATCTTGATTCTTGAAGCAATTTGTGGGGAAGTAGTAGATTACGTGCACAGGTTTTCCTGAAAGAGTCCCTCGAGTCTTGAGATAAAACACGGTAAGTGCTGCACATTTCTCTGCAGCAGGCTCGTCATACTCTGTTCACCGTCATTTGAGGTCGAAACACCAAGCCCTCTGTGAGGCAGGTGGCATTCATCAACAATAAATACTTCAAATACTACGATATCAGTACCAGTCCCATGATATGGGTAAGGTCGGGCATTCAGTCTGTGTCCTCCACGACTTTTGATTTACCTCGCCAGGAAGCACACTGCATAATGAACTTGACTCAGATTGAGCGTAATTGGATCCCGATGGCCCTCTCACAAAGCCAGTCCTGAGGGTCACGATATTCAGTGTCAGGTCGATGTGAAGTACAAATGATGTCATTTTCTGATAGGCTAATGCTTCTTCTTTCGTTGGTACCTTGGCGAGCACTTTCGCCCAGAGGTAAGCACCTTAAGTCAACCTTGACTCGCACTTCCGAGCCGCCACGGGTGGATACAACATCTCTTGTATAATATTACATCAATGCATAACTATGCACTCTTAGCATACCACCTATTAGCTAGGTTGCGTTATCAATGAACACGATAATTGACATTTGGCAATACGAATCGGAGTACTAACAATCAGGCATGCTTAATGTTACAAAACATATCTGAAGTCCCTGTTCTGCCTATCCGTCAAATCCATGAATCCCTAATGCAGGTGGAATATCAATCTTGCACGCGATAAGCATCTATTTGGAGAACACACCTTGTCAACCTTGACTTCTACACGCCTTCCATCCTCTGATATTCGCTCTATAATGTACTCCTCTTCGGTATCACCAAAAGGCTCTGCGTCGCGGATTTGGTTCTCTCGGGCGAGAACGGCACGGATGACAAGGAGAAGTATCGGACAGACGATGTAGCATGCGCCAATGACAGCCCACGGGATGTGGTAACTGCACATGAATCATTGTTACTTCGAACCTTCCTTTCTAGAGTCAGTCGAAGTACTTACCGCGGCTTGTATTGTGCCTTCCACATGAAGGGACCAGCTACGTTGCCAATGCAGTAAGCCGAGAGCATGATGGTGTTCGTAACAATCTACAGGTTCACTTAAGGAGCATGCTCAATAATTGACGGAGTACATACCCTCTTCGTATGGCCAGCAGTCACGTTATTCAGCCACGACAACGACAGCACAAATACTGGCACAGTGGCACCCACTGCGGAGCGATGAGCACAGAACACATTACGGGCATCACACGCACTCAGGAACTGGCTGAAAAGAAGTCCAACCTAATATCGTGTGATATGTGATATTAAAGATAACCAGGTAGACTTGCGGAAGCAAGCCACATACCTGATCCGACCAAGGAAGTAGGCTAACCAGCAGGATGCCCGACCACCCCGGGATGAAGTACATGACCGTAACATATGCTCTGCAATTGGGCCGTCGTGTAGCAAGCCGAACACCACTGAATATCGCCAAGATCACAATCATACCAGGAACACACGACAAGAGAGTCGTCTGTAGATAGGTGAATCCGAACGAAGCGAGTATGAGTGATTGCTGGTTAGTCAATGAGTTAGGCACATTGACTAGAGCCGAGAAGAGGGCGAAGAGCCATGACTTGGGGTCAGTCAGGGCTTCAATCATCCTAGAGATGCGTATGTAAGGACGAATGAAAAAATATAACTGCGTCTAATACGTACTGCTCCCTCTTGAAGTGTTTGTTTTCTACACCTGTTTGGTTGTCCTGTGCTATTTGTAAGATAAGGGCTGATATCAGTTCCTTTGACAGACGCGCCTCGATGCGCTTCACGGCTTTGGCCCGCTCATCGGGAGTGAAACCAGGCGTTCGTAGGTGAATCGGGGAACAAGAACCTCCATCACGCGGGGATGTCTTAGTCAACTT
>NW_024538283.1:0-10501 GCF_016628075.1 Suillus paluster
GCCGTCGGCGATGAAGAGACGCCCGATGAGGTCATCCACCTCGCAGCTGGCCTACAGTTTTCAGGGTTCAAGAGTGTGATTGGCACGCTGTGGGTGGTCGATGACGAAGTCGCCAAGCACGTTGTTGAAGTGTTCTACGAGAATATGTTCAAGGATTTGAAGGATGGTGTCTTGGACTGTACGAAGGCAGCAAAAGCACTCAATTATGCTACGCATGGGGTGAAGAAGTTGGTGCCGCTCGAGCAGAGGATTGTTTTCATTCACATTGGTGTGTAGTTCTATGTCCCATTGCTTTTGTCTTGTACAGATTTACATGTTGTTGATTTTCGATTCCCTTCTATCGCGGTTAGTGCTGCCGCGGTCCGGTCCAGAACCATGGTTCGAACCAGACTTTTGGTCCGGTTCTCCGTGGTTCGGTCCATGGTTCTCATGTCAGCCAGAACCGGACCGGAAAACGGTTCTCGGTTCTATCTCCTCCCGAACGGTTCCGTTCTGGTTCGGCCTTCCCGAACCATTCCGAACCCTTGTCAATTTTGACTTCGACATCATTTGCCTCAACGTCAGGAAGTACTGGCCTTCGGGATTTGCACTATCAGTTAATTAGGCTGCCTTTAGCCTTTTTGAGGTAAATACTAACTACTGACACATTTTACTATGATTTTAGTACATCTATCCAACACATATATAGGCACGAGATCCCGCCGGCGACACCACGTTGCTATTCCTGACTCGATGCAAGTGGAACGCATGGGTGGAGCTATCGTGTAGTTCTTCAACTCCTTCTGCGCACTGTCACTCACTGAGGTGGCACTTACTGACGATATCATACACACAGATGCCCAGCATGCCTGGATTCTTTTCATAACCATGACGTAAGGGTGGTCAATAAGTCTTCAGGCGAGTATCTGCGACGTGATAAACACGCGGATATCGGGGGACCTTTACAATGCGTGCTAGTGCGTGGAGTTCGGCTGGAAGGTCGCCATGCTACATACCACAGCATACGGGGTCCCTTCACCAACGCACATTACCGCCGCCCCATCGTTGTTCCGCGTCATGAAGTGCTCGATCCAAGATGCTCATGAGCCAGGTGGAGAATCAGGATGAAACCGACAGTGGCTTTTTAGAAAGCAACTGTGTAGAGGTCTTGACGTGCCGAAGACATGAATTCCAACATCTCGCCGGTCATGCCGCAGAACAGCCTTCACACCATTTTTGAGTGTATGGGGTCCCAAGAGATTGTCTAGCGGCGGTGTCGAGGTTGCTACTTCTGATAGCAAACAGTGAGATCTTTTCCGCGCGTTCTCGCATGACATACTTAGTAACTCACGTCCAACAGCAATGGAATGGGGTTGAGATCCGAGGGCAGTGGGATTCAGGCGGTGCCTTGTCATAATCGAATGTGTAGAATGCCCTGCGTGTCTTGAGCCTCGCAGCCTACTCGTTTCAATTGATCCAGTTGTGCCCTACAACGTGCCCATGAATGAATCTATGGGTCGCTCGACATGCTGCGAGTCGCTTCCGTCCGTTGACCCGGCTCCCGGAAGTTTTCAATATACCTGAGTACGGCACATCACTGGGTGCTACGTGCATGCTGCAGTTCCCTCCTTTATAATCCATCAGCACTTTACGGGCACTGCAGCAGTTCGTGACTTCTAACACATCTTACTCTCAAGCGTTAGTTTATCATCCAAATGTCAGGTTTCGTGCCTAATCCTCTCGATGATCGCCCCCCACCCTTGGGAGAGGAACCAAATCACCCTCAGGATCCGGGGGAGACAAATTTCGTCATCAGTGAAGTGCTACAAGTCGTTGTCAATAGTACGTGCCATCTAGCTTCATTCAGCATGTACCAACGACTTCCCAAAGGCATTCTGGCGATGCTTTATTGCCTCATTACTCAGCTGTTTCGTTTCGTGGCACCCTCCGTACTGGATCCACTCGATGATACCATCCCACCCTTGAGTGAGGAGCTAAGCCACCCAGAACACCCACAGGACCAACGCTAATACTAATGACGGATGCCGGACATTGTCTCCTCGCACGATACCGCAGGACGCAGAATAGCAGGGATCTCGATCAATCAATAACACACTTCGAACGCGCCTCTCATCTGTGCCCTGTTGATAATCCCTGCCGCCCTGCAGCACTGTTCAATCTAGCTACCGCGAAGTTCGTTAGTTGCCAGGTTAATGGAACCTACCTCGACCTCGACATCCCCATATCTGTCTTTGAAGAAGCCCTTGATATGCGTCCCACAGTACCAGACGCTGCATTAATTGATCCATCCGCAAATCACGAGAGACCTTCACGGCTTGTGCGATCGTGAACCTAAACAGAATTCTGTAAATGATAGCACTTGGAACGAAAACCGTCCACATCATTGATGGGGATGGCGCAGAACATCCTGGGATGGATAAGATCTTCCGCTGAAGCTCCAGAGACTCTGTAAATGTTTTTTTTCGCACTCCCTACTGAAAATTTTCGGGTTCGGTTCGAGTTCGGACCAGAAAAAAACCGAACCGGACCACAGAGAACGGTTCTCTGTGGTCCGGTTCTGGGTTCGAAGGTTTTGTAGAACCGGACCATGGTTCGGTTCTTGGTTCTCGTCCAGGACCCTCTGAACCGGACCGAACCGGACCACGGCAGCACTAATCGCGGTGCATTTGTTAACATTGTAGGAATTATCTCTTGTATAGTAGTTGTCTGCTGTTCGGCAAATTGATCAGATTTGTTCTCGAAGACAATGCTTGGCATGTACAGTAATATTTGTACTATTGCAGCGGTGCACATTCTTTTGCTCAAGTGCTTCCTGCAATACGAGTTGACCTTCCAACCATTCAATTCAAGTCTGTCTTGGAAAAATGCAGCTATTTGAGTTGTTTTCGCTGATGACTTGTAGTGTTAGATAGAGCCTGACGATCAACGCACAAATAACGGGGTCATATATCGAGTGGCCAATGAGCCGAGGGGAGTACTGAAGAAGTGTAGTGAATCAGTCTCATTGTTGAAGCGCTGAGCGAGGAAATGAGAATAAGAAGAGACGTGGAGTCATCATACACGCACAAAGGAAGGGCAGATCAAAATGACGCGGTACATGTTGATGCGACACTGCGACAAACATACCTTTGGATCCTCTTCAAATATCACGCAATGTCGCTGAAAACACCGTTAAACTTCATGCTCAATAAAGTACATGCACAAGTACAGCGAGGATGTATCACATTGTGGTACCATTATTCGTGCATCATGCATCGTTCCCGCTGTGTGAAGCCTTGCCCATCTGGTATCAGTCCCATGCGAAACCCTACCTATGCTTCGTCAACGCCGCGTCAAGCCTCCCGAGTTCTTGGTCGTCTGCACGAGACAAACAAAGGAGATTAAAGGAGATTAAAGGAGATTAAAGTCGATGAATGCGTCCAAGACATAGGGTTAGCTCCTTCTTCACCGCAGTTGGTCTATGCTTGATGCCACGAGTTGCGTGTAACGACAGAAAGATGAGTGCAAAATACCTGGGGTATGTGCGATAATCAACAAGTCGACAACCAAAGCACCTCACCAACGAAATCGAGTGCTTGGGTCGTCCGCGAGGCCGTTGTGAATCGCAACCCATTCCTTCCACTTGTCTGGTGTGAACAGCTTAGCTTCCCCCACAGCAAATGATACGGAGACGCCGCTGGAACCAGCTTTCGAAAAAGGGCTCCAGCAGCCTATCCACAGGCCTCCTTATTGAAATAAATCGGGGCCATAAGGACAGCGTTATCCGCTGGTCTCGTCGACCTCGTTTCGATGGAAGGAGTCAGCAAACGGTCAGTGTTCTGATACAACGCTTACCTTGCAACATAATTCACAGATCAAGTCTACTTCATCATTGGGAAGTGTCGCTTGATGCCCGAGTGACTCCTTCATGTCGGTAAGTTATCCGTCGATCCGTCGATGAGGCCTAGACCTCCCTCAAAAGATGAGCGCCACAGAATGTTGCATCAGAGAAAGGCGGCGCGTGCGCAGGGGAAATCTTTGCATCATCGACCATGGATTTCGTGGCCTGAAATGAGGAAGACCGCTTGAAAATTTCGAAGTCTCACATCGGTCGGGGCAGTTCGTGAAGAGGATGGAGGATCCTAGTGTCCAGAACGATACGCCCAAGCTGAACCAATTGTCTGAAAAAATATTCTAGAGAACGTCCGCGATAACATATGGCACTGTCGAGTGGTGCGGGATCACGAGTCCATAACCTCCTCGTAAATAACATGTTCATGGCAACAAGCACGCGGGTGCTGGTATCGAGGGTGACGAGGGGGAGGAGTCTGCATCAGAAAAATACAGAATATGAGCAGGGCAGGACTCGCATAGCATGCAGTAACAGCATGCTGCACAATCCGCAAACATGCTGGGGAGTATCGACTCGGAAAACAGACAGGCTCATGCAAGGCAGAGAGGAAAGCGCTCTGTTGAATGTTTATCAACATCAATATAGTTCCTGATATATAGAAAGATACGTCTAATGCCAGTCGCAGAACCTGAGAGCTCCATCCACATATCACTTAACCTGCGAAGAGAACGCATGGGACGCGGCCTAAAATTGACTTCCATGACTCCCACTGTCTCACCTGGCAGTTGATCGTTCGCATCTGTGATCGGAGAGTATCTGTGTGAGTCGGACTGAACGCTGTGTCTCGTGAGCCTGAAGCTGGCCATTCACTTACGGATTCACGGAAAAACTCTTGCGATTCCTCTCAAAAGGCCAAAGCAACTTTCGTATAAATAGTCTTGGAGTGCAAACGGTAAGTGGGTAGTAAGCGCATCCAACGATGGGATGGTAAGAATACTTGAAATTGTGAGATGTCGAGAGCAGTGAAACAGTTCTCCAGGATACAAGACTAGCCCACACCTGTTGTGCCTTCGGCACATGTCTACATATTATTTATTTGTATTAAATCTTACATTTACAAAATACTATATACTTTTATTTTAGTTCTGAGGACAGAGGACACGGGAGAATTTTTTGGGAAGGGCAAGAGTCAACAGCAAGACACAAACAGTGAGACTGAAGTTTACCTGGGACACTGGCTTGCAATCCTGTGGCCTCATACCTCGGCCAGTGGGATGCAAGCCAGTGTCCCAGGTAAACTTCAGTCTCACTGTTTGTGTCTTGCTGTTGACTCTTGCCCTTCCCAAAAAATTCTCCCGTGTCTCTGTCCTATTTTCTGCTTTCCTATCTCCCGTTCTCCTGTTCTCCTGTTCTGCCATTCTCCTGTTCTCCTGTTCTCCCATCCTCCTGTCCTCCTCCTCCCATCTCCCCATTCACCCCATTTCTCCATTCTCCACCTTCCCATTCCCATGTTTACCCATTGCCCATTTTTCCTATCTTTATATTTTCGCATTTTTCGCATTTTTCGCATTTTTCACATTTTTATGTATACACAATTACAGTACATATATACATCATTGTTGTTTTCACATTTTTCTATTTGCTTGGTGTTCTTTTCTATCCCAAAATCCCTTGTTGTGGCTTAACCAATTTTGGACAGTGAGGTCATATAGTAAGGGAGAACGGTTTTTGGAAATTCAAACTCCGATTGACAGAACCACGCGAAATTTCTAAATTCGAGGTTAAGCGAGCTAAGCGTTCCCATGTGGCCTTTAGCGAGCTACACGTCTCCCACACACAGCCACAAAACCAGTCCCTGTGAATTATACTAGCCCAAGCCCGTTGTGCCTTCGGCACAGGAAGCAAGCAGAGCACTTTGTGCTCTGCTGGAGACACCTTCGGTGCCTTGCCCCAATGTGTCTACATATTATTTAATTATAACAAATCAATAATTTCTTACATCTTACATTATATAGTTTGTTTTAGTTATGGGATGTTGCACAAACAGTTTGACTGAAGGTTACCTGGGACACTGGCTTGCGATCCCAGTGGCCTCATGCCTCGGCCAGCAGGATGCAAGCCAGTGTCCCAGGTAACCTTCAGTCAAACTGTTTGTGTCATGCTATTGACTCATACACTTCCTCCCAATTATCTTGTCCCATGTCCCATTGTCCTGTGTCCCATTGTCCCATTGTCCTGTGTCCCATTGTCCTGTGTCCTGTGTCCTGTGTCTCATGTCCCATGTCCCATTGTCCCATTGTCCCATTGTCCCATGTCCCATGTCCTGTGTCCTGTGTCCCGTGTCCCATGTCCTGTGTCCCATGTCCTGTGTCCCATGTCCTGTGTCCCATGTCCCATGTCCCTCCCATCTCCCATCCTCCCATTGTCCTCCTGTTGTCCTCCCATCCTGTTGTCCTCCTGTAGTCCTGTCCTCTCATCCTCCCATTGTCCTCCCATTGTCCTGTCCTGTTGTCCTCCTGTTGTCCTCCCATTCTCCCATTGTTCTTTCATCCTTCTGTTGCCTACCATTTCTCCATTCTCCATCTTCCCATTCTCCTGTTTACCCATTGCCAATTTTTGCCATCTTTATATTTTCGCATTTTTCCATTTTTCACATTTTTCTACTGGCTTGGTGTTCTCTTTTCTCTTTTCCCTTTTTGTCCTTCAATTTTTACTATTTATCATCATGTACCACAGTTACAGTACATATAAAATCATTGTTGTTGTGCAAAATGGAGGGCCAGTGAGCACCTGCCAATCCCATCTTTCTATTTGCTTGGTGTATCCCATTGTGGCTCAATTTTTACAAATTCCCAATTTTGGACAGCGAGCTCGTATAGTAGGGGACAATGATTTTCGGAAATTCAAACTCCGGTTGACAGAACCACGTGGGATGCTTTTTTCAGCTACCTTAGCGAAATAACCGTATCTAACCTTTGCACCAGCTGACGCTGGCGAGGCCTACTGACACCATGTGCGCTATGCGGAAATGCCCAAATCCGTCCCACCCCTTCCCCCATACCCGTTCTCCCTTACTTTATAGACTAGCCCAAGCCTGTTGTGCCTTCGGCACAGGAAGCAAGCAGAGCACTTCATGCTCTGCTGGAGGCACCTTCGGTGCCTTGTCTCACTGTGTCTACATATTCATTTAGTTGTGTGAAATCAATCATTTCTTACATCTTACATTTTAAAAATATTATATAGTTTTGTTTTAGTTATGGGATATTGCACAAACAGTTTGACTGAAGGTTACCTGGGACACTGGCTTGCATCCCGCTGGCCGAGGCACGAGGCCACGGGATCGCAAGCCAGTGTCCCAGGTAACCTTCAGTCAAACTGTTTGTGTCATGCTATTGACTCATACACTTCCTCCCAATTATCTTGTCCCATGTCCCATTGTCCCATGTCTTGTTGTCCCACGTCCTGTTGTCCCATTGTCCCATGTCCCGTGTCTCGTTGTCCCGTGTCTCGTTGTCCCGTGTCCCATTGTCCCGTGTCCCATGTCCCGTTGTCCTGTTCTCCTGTGTCCCATTGTCCTGTGTCCCATGTCCCATTGTCCTGTTCTCCCGTGTCCCATTGTCCTGTGTCCCATGTCCTGTGTCCTGTTCTCCCGTTCTCCTGTGTCCCATGTCCCATGTCCCGTGTCCCATTGTCCCGTGTCCTGTGTCCTGTTCTCCTGTTCTCCCGTGTCCCATTCCATGTCCCATTGTCCTGTCCTCCTCTTGTCCTCCCATCCTCTTGTCCTCCTGTAGCCCTCTCATCCTCCCATTGTGTCCTCTTGTCCTCCTCTTGTCCTCCCATCCTCCCATCTTCCTATTCACCCCATTTCTCCATTCTCCATCTTCCCATTCCTCTGTTTACCCATTGCCAAATTTTCCCATCTTTATATTTTCGCAATTTTGCATTTTCACATTTTTGCATTTTGCATTTTTCACATTTTTCTACTTGCTTGGTGTTCTCTTTTCTCTTTTCCCCACAAAAATCCCAAAATCCCTTGTTGTCCTTCAATTTTTACTATTTATTATGTATTCACAGTTGCAGTACATATAAAATTCATTGTTGTTGTGCAAAATGAAGGGCCAGTGAGCACTTGCCAATCCCATTGTGGCTCAATTTTTACAAATTCCCACGTTTGGACAGTGAGCTCGTATAGTAAGGGACAACGGTTTTTGCAAATTCAAACTCCGCTTGACAGAACCACATGGGATCCTTTTTTCAGCGACCTTACCGACGCAACTGACACCATGTGCGCTACACGGAATACGTGTTTCACACGGTTTCCCCCATACCATTCTCCCTTACTTTATAGACGAGTCCAAGCCTGTTGTGCCTTCGGCACAGGAAGCAAGCAGAGCACTTTGTGCTCTGCTGGAGCCACCTTTGGTGTCTTGCTTCACCATGTCTGCATATTATTTATTTGTATGAAATCAATAATTTTTCACATCTTACATTTAAAAAATATTATATAATTTTGTTTTAGTTGTGGGATGTTGCACAAACAGGGAGACTGAAGTTTACCTGGGACACTGGCTTGTCATCCCATGGCCTCGTGCCTCGGCCATCGGGATGCAAGCCAGTGTCCCAGGTAAACTTCAGTGTCCCGTTTGTGTCTTGCTATTGACTCATGCCCTTCATCCCAATTCTCCCATCTCCCGTTCTCCTGTCCTCCTACTGCTCTAATAATGTCACATCACCCATTTCATACATCACTCCCATCCAATCAGAAATCAAATCATATTATAGGAACAACTCTAACACAAAAAACTATTCAGAAGGCTCCCAGCCAGGTGGAGGGCCCTCCCTGCATAGCTCATCCAAATGCCGATGCTCCTCTCGACTTTTTCCCTTCTTCTGCTCAAAGATGTGCTTTGCCAAGCATCCACCACTTTGCGACGCTTTCAACATTTCAGTGCCTCCTCCAACTGAGAGCAGAAGGTATCCACATCCCTATCATCACTCTTGCGGTCATGCTCAAGTTGCTCTTCCCACCACATGATATCCTTTGCCAACTTTACCTTAGATCGTTGCAGGTCATGGAGTTGCTGATCCATGGCATTGTGATCCTCTCGCCGAGTGGCGACCTTAGCATACGGGTTGTTGACTTGTCTCCGTTCAAGACGCGTCATGTGGCTCTCGGACCAGCGGCAATGGAGTTCAGCAGACCAGTCGGTCACAGCAGGCGCCGACAACTCAGAAGCAGCAGGTACTGGAGGAGTTGTGGAGGTGGGAGGTGGGGCCAGCATGTTGACAGGCTGGCGATAACATTGCTGCAGGCAGGCAGAAAAACTTGCATCAAAGCCCTGCAGAAGCCTGGCATTCCAGTCGACAGTAGGTCTGGGCTCCTGCCTTGCAGCTACCATAAATATACAATCAAACAGACATAGAGAGAGAACAACTCACCTGGGGACATGGCCTGGAGTGTCACATGATGTGGCCAAAAATGCGCCAGAGCCAGTATCAGGTGCTGAGGAAGCACTGAGAATAGTTGCTGTAAATTGTGTGATCAGACAAAAACAGATGCTGAAGAACTCACATGGTGACGTGACCCAGTGTGACAGGGAGCTCCGCGTCATGTGACACGTCCAAAAACGCGTCCAAACCATTGTTAGGTGCTGGGGAAGTGTTGGAAATGGCCATGGTTGGGTGTTGAGGGCACTGAGAGGCAGTAGCTGATGGTGAGAGGTGATGGCAGGTGATCAGAAGCGATGGCAGGTGATTGGGAGCTGATGGAATAGTAGAGCAGTGTTGTGTTGTGTCGCGTCGCGTCGGTGCTGAAAAAAAAAAAAAACCATGCAATGTTGCCAAATTGAGCGAAATGTACATATAACCAAATTCGGACACCGAGCTCGTATAGTAACGGACGATGGTTTTGGGAAGTTCAAACTCCGCTTGACAGAACCATGTGGGATGCTTTTTTCAGCCAACTTAGCGAAATAAGCAGGAAAAACATGGCATCCACATGGACGCCATGCAACGAAACGTGGCGTCCATGTGCAGGTGGCTGCGTTCCCACCCTCCCCCCTCACCCTTCTCCCTTACTTTTTAGACGAGTCCAAGCCCGTTGTGCCTTCAGCACAGGAAGCAAGCAGAGCACTTCGTGCTCTGCTGGAGGGGCCAACGGCCCCTCCAGTCTTTATCATTTCAACATAGTGCTCAACACAATTTCAATAAATAAATAAATCTTTGTCATATACAAATACACATTTATACAATCTGTTGTACATCAATCTTCAATCAGTCTTCTAACCACTCTGTGTACACTATATTGCTTGTCTTTCTCTCCTCTTCATCTTCAGGGAAAATCACAAATACTCTTGATGGGTGAGTGCACCGAGACAAACCCACATACAGCTGTCCATGACTGAACACAGGTGTCCTCAAATTCAGACCAACCCACTTGACACTCTGACCTTGAGCCTTGTTGATGGTCATTGCAAATGCAAGTCGCACAGGGAATTGTCGACGCTTCAGAGGAATGGGGTTCTCTTCATCACTGGCCTCCATATTCATCCGAGGAATTAGCACAGTGTCTTGATCTTGACCATCCACTTGGTTGTTGCCCTCTTTGAGAATTCGACACTTGAGAATTCTTGTGTTCCAATCCACCAGGATCATCCGAGTCCCATTATA
>NW_024538284.1:0-10488 GCF_016628075.1 Suillus paluster
TAAGATGGCTTGTTGCACAGCTGACACAACAGAGACGAGCGCTGCTGCTTCTTGCTTGCTACCGTGACGAATGGCTTGTGTTATGGAACAAAGACTTGGACACCCCAGCCAACATTACTGAGAGAACCCTAGAGAGAGAGAAATTCTATATTTATATACCGCAACAAACAAAGTGAGCTGTTAAGACGCGGTGCCCTGTTAGGGCTGTGCTGGGGAGTGTTGTAACAGGGTGAGGGATGTAGGTATAGTACGAATAGCCAAGCGGTCCGCGTTTGATGAGTTTTGGTGTGCGTGTGGGCTCGTTTGGTGTCCAGGCTTAGTATAATATGATACACTTTCTCTCCTTCCTCCTCCTTCTGATCTCTCCTCGTCTCCTCCTTCCCTCGTCACTTCCTTCTTTGCCCTTACTCAGGCTTCTGTCCCTCTCCTTTCTTCCCAGTCTCCTTCTCGTTCCAGTGCGACCTTCTTTAATGCGCTGGATTCTTGAATAAACTTCGCTAGTGCCTTTATGCCCTTCTCCGTACCCAAAATTTCGTTGAGTATGATGTTGTGTGATACCTCACGCAGATGGATGCGTTGTCGCGCAAATAGTGGGCAGTCACGTATGATATGTTCTCGTGTTTGACGTGGTTCTCCACATGGGCAGAGGGTGGGTTCGGTTGGAACGAATGCAGCGTAGTATTCTCCCATGAATCCGTGTCCTGTGCGGCATTGTATAAGACGGCCGTATACTTCTCGAGGAGTGTGAGTGAAATGTTGGCGGGGTTTGAGCGTTGGTGGGAGTCGATTTGCGAGAGCGAAGCGTCCAGTCTGTGCTGCCACGTCTCTATTCCAACTCTCTGTCCATTTCTGCAAGATCCCTTCCTTGTTTCTTCGGCGCGCATTTGCATAGGTCGAGTGGTACGAGTCGTTACGTCCAGTGGCTTCTTTTGCAAGCTCGTCGGCACGTTCGTTGCCGATGATGTTGTGATGTCCTGGGATCCATGCAATTTGGACATGATGGAGGGGGGATGTGGTTAGGTAGTCTTCGATCGAGCGTCTGATCTGTAATGCAATGTATTGTGAGGGTCCGGGTGCAGCTGCATATGCAGCCTGCACCACAGAGTTGTTATCGACGTAGAAATGTAAATGGGTCACCTGGGAATTTTGCGCGAAGCTGATAGCTCGCGATATTGCTCGAAGGAGCGCTACCATCTCTGCATCATACACCTCTGCTTTGGGACCCATTCCTTCCTGACCCCAGAAGACTTCTCTTCCTCTGTGATAGCCGGCCCATCCTGCTCCAGCTCTTTCCTCCTCTCTGACTGATTGTTTCGATCCGTCTGAGTAAACGAGAAGGTGCGTGTCCTCCGTTCGTAGATTACGAGCGGTTTGTATGTGCGCTTTGGCGGCTTCTTTCTTGCCTCCTCTTTGCTTGTCCGAGATCGTTAGGCGGCCGCGGTACGTTTCCTTCGTGTTTGCCCAAGGTGGCAGCGCAAATATGTTGATGCGTTCCGCGTTCGGGGATGCTCGTTTTGACAGACGGGTGAGTCTGGTCGATTTTGGTGGTTTGCGGCTGCGAGGACGGTATTTGTCGGTGGGAAGAGCGGGTGGGGGGTCAGCGAGGTTAAATTGTCGCCAGGGTTGATCAAGTCTCTGTAGGATTGGGTTGAACGAGGGGAGTTTGAGTAGTCGAGTGGCGGCGTTATCGTTTGCGTGTTCGAGGAAGAGGTTGATGGGGGGGATTGATGTCTCTATTTCTAGGGCCTTTATTGGGGTGGTTCGGAAAGCGGCACAGATATGTCTAAGGGATTTGTTTTGGACGCGGGTAAGCATGTTTGCATGGGTTTTCACGCCCGTCCACCAAACGGGGCTTGCGTATGTCATTACACTGCGGACACAAGCCGAGTATACAGTTCTCAATAGTGATTGCGAGAGACCTCTTACCGTATTTGCAAGCATTTGTAGTCCTTGGGCGATATTTTCCGCTTTGCCTGCCAGTTCACATACATTCCTGCGAAAAGAGAGTTTAGAGTCGAAATATATACCAAGCCATTTGATACAGTCACGGGGGTTAATTGTCACCTGTCCTTCGTCACTAGGCAGCAGGATAGGTGGTCGATCCGGTGCACGACGCCATGTGAAATGGATGAGCTCAGATTTGTCAATTTCCGCCATCAGTCCAGCTTCGCGAAGCCAATTGTTCACAAAAATGAACTCCTCCCGGAGTATTGCGACATTGTTCTCCAAGGATGGAGAGGAGACATATAAGTTTCCATCATCGATGTAGCATGCTAATGTGGTCGGTGTGGCTTTGTCCGGGCGTAATTCACGAGCTCGAGTTTTCGCATTGTAGGCTTCGTTTAGTGGGCTTGTGAGAGAACCCTAGAGAAAACGCCTCGGGTCACATCACAACTGATAGTGGATGCTGACTCACCCTTATAGGCCTCGCCATCACCCATGCCGCCGCCGCCAGAGGAGAACATCACAAGGACCAAGTGCTGATATACCAGCACGGACACGGGTCGCATAGTAGTGCATGATCAATTGCTCGTTGTCGCTATCAATCGTGGAGATTGGCTGAAGAACCGTATCCTGCGCTCCTGCGAGATCCTGCGAAAGAATGTATTCAAGCCCCCAGCAGTGAGCACTAAAGGATCGTGATTGTTGGTATATATATTGCATGGTTACTCGAATACACTGTGTTAGTGACAAGATGTCGTGGTCTATGTAACTGATGAGGCTCAATTCGAGACTCGAGGCTAAGTCAATTGGTTCATGAGTGGCGAGGGAAAAAAATTGGACAAATCCGGACTCGAACCGGAGACCCCCCGCAGTCAGCCCATGCTAAGCGGATGTGATAACCAGCTACACCATATGCCCCACGGAATCATGGAAGGGACGTCGAAACATTAATGCCATGTTGAAAAAGCGCGAAAAATAGCACTCAAGATGATTGCACGTCGCGATGCCCCTTCGACAGACGCTGCCTTGCATGTCGATGGTCTGTCCTGATTCCCTATTTCGTACGTCGAGATACCGTCATTGTGCGTAAACTGGGATATATGAACCTGTAAGGGCTTCGTAGAATATTGCCGCGAGCGCGGTTGTTTCGTCTCATTGGCTGTCCCTCCACGGACAGTCGTCGACAATGACCGAATTACACCAATGCTTGATGAATGATGATAAATTAATATCTAAGGTATGCGATGAATGACATGTCGAAATTATGTACCAATTCATGAAGATGGCAATTCTGACTCCTTCGGAATAATTCCATGCTGCTCCAGGAGCGTTTCCAACTCTCCCGATTGAAACACTTTGAATAATGTAAGTTTGGGGTACACATCCGGCATGCAGCTTCAACTCACTGCTTAGAGTAATGTCGCTCCCACCTACGAACTCGCCATTCACATACAGTTGCGGAATGGTTGGCCAATCCCTGCAAGAGAAGCACTTGAGGCTCGGTGACAATGTCGAACTAAACATAGCTTACGAGAATTCTTTAATTCCAGACCTGAGCTCTAGGTCCTCGAGAATATTGTATGTCTTGAACTTTTCAGGTGGAATGTCGAAAGCGCTGAGGATCTTCACTACTCCTCGTGAAAAACCACACATGGGCTGCTCTGGGTTGCCCTTCATGAACAGTACCACAGGGTACTCTGTCACTGCAGCCTGTATTTTTGCGCGAGACTCCTGAGATAGAAATCGACGGAACGTTTGTGTCCTTAAACTGCTTGAAACAGCGCTCCTGTGGAGCGAAAGCTGACGAAAAGTGACGTTATACGAAAGTTGAGCACGACTGGTAGAAAGACATACAGATGACCGGAGTGCGCTTTGGAACATTGTGAGCGGAATGGTTGTTCAATGGAAGACCACCGTCTTGGCCGCACAGTGGGATGGAGCCAGATGACTAAGCCATCACTTCAGTACTCAGTGTTAGCTCCTCGGCTAAATCGACCTATAGTACAATAAGGACTGTTCAACTACTTGGCCAGGTCATCAAATTTGAATCCGTCAACTTTCAAGCTCAAGGCTAATCAATCAACCCCCATTTCGTCACGGTATGGTGGTTCGGCGCTGACTCGGAGGGCGACACTGCGATGGTCTTGGATCTTCTTGGTCCCTCTCTGGAGGACCTCTTCAATTGCTGCAACTGCAAGTTCAAGTTCACCGTCCTACTTCTTGTAGATAAACTCGTGAGTTAAGACAACCGCAGCCACTGCTAGACAATCACATTCGTGTTCTTCGCTTTGATGACAAGCCTGATTGCTTGCGAGAGGATACATGACCTCCGGCTTCCCGACGTCGCTGCTCTGCCGCTCGGTATTTAGACCGCTGGTGATATCGTGACTGCCTTCGTTAGGCGCGGCACCCGTTCCAACTAAGAAGTGTCTGGTGTCTTGATTCAGGTGCCAGAGGGTGAGCGTGTAGGCTACAGGCGATGTGAGCAATGAACAAGCCAGAGTCTATGTACAATAGTTATACGAGATACAAAACCGAAGGGATACGAGTGTCGTTTGCATGCTCGACCCTCAACAAACGTCAACGTTTCAACCCATCTCATTGTACCATCATCTGCCTTGGCCATCTATGCAGATGCAGCCATGGCCTCACATTAAGTATTGCTTCATCATGCCATTGCCATTAGAGGTGTCCTTCCTTTTACTACTTCCAAGACTTTCGCCGCCAGAGATATATTAGTCTCATCCCCAATCGCAGTGCGCCTTTCCGTCTTACAATCCAAAGCTTACACCACCATCAAAGTCACTAGTCTTCTGGCTCGTGACTTACTTTCTCCAAAGGACATTCAAGGTGGGTTGAATTTTTTAGTCTGCTACATGAGAGTTTGTGACATACGCCGCCTCACTCACTCACCACGGTTCTCCATCTTACATAAAACTAGTCCCACAGATCTTTGCAATTCGGCCACCATCCATGTTTCTGCAGTCTAGGCATGGATCAGGCCACGTCAGGCGTGAGACCTCAGTAGTAACCTGACAAGTTTGACTATTCTCCACTTCCGTTGGGCCCATTCTCTCTGCGAGATGACTCGCCAATCCTATTTTCCGAGGGCGAGGAATATAATCAGACATTAGGTACTATAGAAACAAAGAAATGGAACCCTGTTGACAAAACGAGCTGCGCAACGGCATCACTTGTAAATCTTCAACCGACACAGTCATTCGTTGTCATCATCTCTCTCAACTTCGCAACTTCGATCCGTGGAATAACATCAATTTCAAACGGCTCTGCGTGAGAGATAACAGCGTCACTGAAAGCATGCACGTTGATTGGGGCGTCAGGACGCTGAGCAATGCGGAAAGACCAGAAGAGAAGTGCGAGGTTGATGAACATCGATTGATTTGCGAGGTGCATGCCAGGACATACACTTTTGACGACAAGTGAACTTCATTGATCAGTGTCAAAGAAATCATGTCGGCGCGACTTACCGTCTACCAAAGCCATACGCGATGAACTTCATATTGTCCTTTACGTGGCCTTCTTCATCCAGCCAGCGCTGGGGATTGAAAATCTCAGGATCTGGGAAGACAATAGGATCACGAGAAATAGCCCTGGAAAAAATGCAGTTAATGAAGTGATGCACATCGTGAAGTACAACCTTACCAATGGCACCCGTAGACTGTTGCACCCTCAGGAATGCGATATCCTTGCTGATTGCACACGGAAAAGAATGAGAATGTGGGTTACACCATAAATCTAAGGCACCAACCCAGATAATATCCTTGGTTGCACGGTGGGGAAATCCTGAGGCACATGTCACCATGGTACAGGGAACTTGTAGGATTCAGGAGACTTACCTATACGAATAACAGGTCTCCATCCGAAAGCTTCCAACAAGAACGCGTGCAACTGTGGGAGCGAGCTTGAGTCTCCAAATATCGGTGCTATCACGAAAAATCAGTCGAGAAACCAAAGATTTGATAGCCCATTAGCATTACCTCTGTCTGACCCGATGACCATGTCGAGCTCTTCATGCACCTTTGCCTGGGCTAGTGGGTGGCACGCCGCAGCCATAATAGCAGCGGTAATTCCAACAGCGGTCTGAACTAAGCATGAGTAAGTTCACGGAGATACATAGGTTGCATGACTTGCCGTATCAACTCCCGCTCCAAAGAGTGATCCGGCAAGATAGGACATCTCATCTGGAGAGAGTTGGTGGTCTTCGGTGTGTTCCAAGAGCGTCTTTGTAATAGAGGGGCCCGCTTTATTTTGGTCCTGAGTACAAGATAAATAACATAAGTTCATCAAAACAGAAAGCTCCTCACTACTTCACTCTTGACGCGCCCTAGTTGTTGTCTGTATAGTTTTAGTTCCACATGATGCCACTCAGTAAGTTGTTTTCCGTAACCAGGCAAGTAGCGCAAAAGAGGTACACGATCGACAAGATAAGCTCCTGGGCGCATCACGACTTGGAAATGGTCGATGACTTTGCGAATATGGATGACTTCGGGATCGGTGTTGGCAGTTGGCGCAGACTTCCCATAAGTCACTCTAAGAATGACTGAGGCTGCATACCTTAAGTACCATATCTATGAAAGGATCGCATAAAGCCCTTTGTAATGACATACCGTTTTGCGTGGTTCTGGTGGTTCTTTGCGTCATTCAGGATATCCAATATAAAATTCCTCGCATTCTCGCGCTGCATATCTTGGTATGCCTCTGTCGCCTTCGGCTGGAGATTGGTATGTATCGCTTTTCGCATGCGCCGGAAGCGATCTCCGGAACGAGCCAGGAGAATACGCATCCCCCTTGAGAGCATCTCGCCCCCGGCGATGGACCGAGGACGATCTGCCAGTGATCCACCTTCTTTCTCCATGATACTCATGGCTGCCTGATAAAGGGGTCAATACCGGGTCCGAAATTCGAGGTAAGGACTGTTGACCTCAACGCTACCAATAACAACTATCACTTGGCTACCTTGTCGGAAAGATACCACTGGCCCATATTCTCGAACCACGTCGGTTAGCGCATGAGCAATGCTGAGTTGGACGATCCTCGTCAGCCTCGAACATCAAGGATGACGTTTCCAAGACTCACTTGACAGCAGGCAAAGCGTTGCTCCAGAACCAACGGGCGGGTGGCCCAGGTGGGAGCGGGATGGCGTTCCTACCCGCTGACGAGAATTTCCTGTATAACACGGCGAGTACCCCTATGGCTGCGATAACAGCAGTGTAGCCAGCCTTCATGGTGAGAGCTTCTATCATGATGATGGGTGGGCTGGAATAAGATAAGAGTGAAAGTTCAGTGGCTTAATTGACACGGAATGTGTGTCCGATGAGTCGTGCGTATTCGACACCTTATACGCCCGGCGCTCGGCCGGTCAACAAGATGCGGTGGCACGGCGTGATGACAATAGGTCGCTCTAAGAAGGGAATCGAGATCCCCTACCATTAATGCAATCACTAATCACTCTCCGGCATGGTGGATTCAGCAAGGACAGATGTGGTCTGCGTACCTCTTGAGGGGGTGGGGATGGGAGAAGTAGCACGGGGCTAGCTGTAATGCAATATTGAATAGCTTTTCCCGGAACAATGATCAACTGACTGCGGATGACTTGGAAATCATTAATCAGGCAAAAAGACCAGGCCAATCAGGGCCAATCCTGGCAATCGCGTCCATTAACCCACTGGTTCATGGCAAACGCAGATTTGACACGTGCGAGGGGATCGGGCCAGATTCACCGGATGTAGGAGGGTGGTGTATTTTTGTTGTTCTTTCCGTTGTGCAATGCCAAGACTGTGGGAAGCTGGCTTGGGGAATACAGTAGTACCGACTCACAGTCGATCGACCCTGGTGTGCGTTCCAAACGGGGTTAGACAGTTGAGAGAGAAGTCTTGTATGCGGTTGAATAGAAAAGTCGCTACATAATTAGCAAAAACTCCAGACAGCTGAAGCTACAGCCACGACGTCTCGCATATCTTGTACATCATGGACTCTTACAACGCTTGCGCCCTGTTGAACAGCACAGGCCACGGTGGCGGTCGTTGCCCACCCTCGTTCTTTTGGCTGGGTTTTTCTCCCCTTGTATGTCCCATCTATATCCGGGCGCTCCAAAATTGTGCCAAGAAACGACTTTCGAGACGATCCAATGAGTTGTGGGTATCCTGCGAGTGGGTTCCTGGCAGTATTCGCTATCATCAAAGAAGCTTCGCGAAGCAGTGCGCAGTTTGCTTCGACAGTCTTGCTGAAACCAATGCCAGGGTCGACAATAATGAACCACCTTCGCACTCCGCCTTTGCCCTTGATAATTGCCTCCACTCTCTCTCCCAACTCAACCCGCACACCTTCTTGAACTCCGCCCTTGTAATGGTTGTAGTCTTTATTTGATCCTGCATCTCCTCGGGAATGCATCAAAACGACAGGAACAGCAAGTTTTCGTGCCACCTCTCGCATTTTCAGAAGGTGCTCTGCTGAAGCTTCCGTAAGCGGGTACTCAGGACCCGTGAAAGAATATACGTCATTGATGCAGTTTGCACCAGCCAGGACAGCAGCTTCTGCGACCTCCCAACGGAATGTATCGATGGAAATAAGAGCCGAACTGACGTCCTGATCTTCATGTGAGCGTATGGCCTGAATGACGGGCACTACACGTTGGCACTCCTCTTCGGGTGAGACGAATGCTGCGCCCGGACGAGTTGAATAACCCCCTATATCAATGATATCAGCACCTGCTCGCACGGATGTCACAGCGTAGGTCAGAGCAGCCGACAATGTATTATTGACAGAACCATCCGAGAACGAATCTGGAGTCGCATTCAAGGTCGCCATGAGCCTCACTTTCGTCGGCCGCTGGATGTCATTCGAACAACGGGTGCTCCAGTACTTGCCCATGGAGGGTACCTGATCGATGCCAGGGAGCTGCCGTATCTCTATGATCGGATAATCGGCGAAAGGGATGACTTTGAGCATCGGGAAGTCGATGTTCGACTGCCTGATAACGTCAGTCAAGAAGTGTGCGTATCGATTTCTTGTGTACTGGATGCACGAATTCTGGGATCATGCTGATCTTGCGGAGTTAGTGATCGCCAAGAAACCAAAGCTAATACACACTCAGCCAGAGGGCGTAAAACGAACTCTCGTTCGGCTATGCGTGGGTGTGGTACGACAAGTTCCTCGACCAGATTATCGAGGGTTTCTCGTTGGTCTTCAGGACGAGTATCGATGATCTCCCTGTCGTACAGCAGGATATCCAAGTCGACTGCACGAGGCCCATTCTGGATAGAAGGGACCCTTCCGACTGTCGTTTCAATCTTTTTAAGTAATCTCAATAATGTCCGCGGCTCCAAGTTCGTCTCTATCTGAAGGGCGCCCCAATAAATTAACCGAAGATACGAAAGATGGATAGACTTACTAAGCACGCACAATTGCAAATCTTGGCTGGTCCGTGACGTACATCGGCGCAGTTTCATACATGAAACTCGTGTTAATAACCGATACAGCAACGTCAGCATCCATATTGGCCAGCAGCTGATTAGGCTGCTCAATCAGCGCAAAGCAGTTTTCGATGTTGGCAAATCGAATCGCCAAGGTTCGAACCAAGTGCTATTGCCCACGGTGTGCTTTGGTGTTAGTGTGGAGATATTCGGAAGTACGGACGCTAGGAGGTCGGCCAGGGATACACATGAGGAAGAGCAGTTCGTTCTGTCATTGCCGGCGATGTGATCCTCGGGGAAGTCAGCCAAGCACCGAGTGATCTTCAACTGTGTAGAATCTCCGGGCGTGAGAGCGTTGGGACTTCCACCGACAACAGTCACTACATCATCTGCCTGACCTAAAGCCAAAAGGACTTGTTTGGCCACAAAATTGGTCAGAGCCTCCAACGTGGAAAAAGACGACTCTTCAAAGTCCTAGGAAACGATCAATGAAAACACTTTATTTTGGATTGAAAAAGCTACGCACACGTTCGAGGGATTCTGCGAGCGCTCGAGCATCAAACGGATGCGAAAGGTCCATATTTTTTTGGATCGTGACATCAAAACAGAAGGTATGTCGCTGAAGAGGTTCTGAACCTATGGATGTCAAACACCTCAAGTTCTTCAAAACGAAACGACCCGTCCTGAGCACGCCGTCTCGTGCGCATGTTGTCTCGAGAGAAATCGAATCAACCACCGATGATAAATCCACCTGCGCCAATTCAATGTGCACCTCGCTAACTTCCTTCGAGGTCTGGAGAACAAGATTGCCAGCATAGTCTGCCAGAGCTTCCAATGATGTATAATGTCTAGTAGGGAGAGTGTTGAACAAGACGGTGTGAATGGACGCATGGTCGATGGATCGACTCAAATTGTCTGATATCGTGGCGCCCGAAACATCGCATGGAATGGAGATGGAGATCAACACAGGCGGCGCCTCGCCTGTTGGACCTCGTGCGCTTCCGACCTTGAGATTCAGCAAGTGCGTCTTGACGCAAATGAGGTCCCTGACAATTCCCGCACTCTGATCAGTGCTTTGACAAAACAAAGTGAGTTCTACCAACCTCAAGTC
>NW_024538285.1:0-10483 GCF_016628075.1 Suillus paluster
CGTCGGGAGTATATGCAGAAGGGGGACAAAAGAGTTGCGAAGTTCATGCCTAGATACGACGGTCCATACGTCATTCTGGACGCACACCCAGGAAGCTCAACATACACACTTGATTTACCAAACTCCCCAAACATATTCCCAACCTTCCACGCCAGCCAATTGCGCCCGTACCACGCGAACGACCCCATTCTTTTCCCTACACGCGAACATCCGCGACCTGGACCCGTGGTGACGGAGAACGGACAACTAGAAACCTTCATCGATAGAATCATCGACGAACGAAAGGTCGGAAGGGGAAAGAAGTACCTCGTACGTTGGGTTGGCTTTGGCGAAGAAGATGACGAGTGGCTGCCGAGGAGGGACTTGGAAGACTGCGAGGCTCTGGACAATTGGGAGAAGGGACGTTCTCAAGGATAGTGGGGAAGGGTGTAAGCATGCGCTTACTTTCATGTGATTAACGCGCCCTTCGTTGATTGGACACCGTGCCATAATTGTCGGTGTTTGGCTGCTAACGCTCATTCAGTATATATAGCTCACCGCTGATGTATCGATATCTTATCTCTTACCGTATCACCGAATCCCATACGCTCATCCACGTTACCGCTGTCTGATTGTCCGCTAGTGTTGATCGTCTACTGTGACGACCTTCCACCATGCCATTGCAATTTGTAGTGTCGACAAAATCCACGTATTGCGCCACCACCCTCAACAATATACATCCAAATACCGCAGTAGAAAATGTCAACCCAAAAAGATGACGTGATCACCTTCCAAAGCTCGCACTTCGCCGGCAGAATTTCCGGGCAAAATCCAAGTCTGACCCAAAAGAAACGACAACGAAATAAGGCGCGCACCTTCCACAGCTCATACTTCGCCGGTAGAATTTCTACGATGCAAAGAAAGTCGAGGCTCCATGTCAACCTGAGTCGTATCAAAACACCGTCGTTATTTATTGGACAATGAGTTTGATTAGCAAAAAAACATCATCTGGGGCTCTATGTCCAGCATGAAGCCATTTCGGAAATCATATAACATAGAGACCATAAAGAGCGACAAGAAGGGGAAATATAGGCCTGCCACCTGTGAAAGATGCCAGTGGAGATACTGTAGGATAGGTGCATGTACAAAGGGGGTAAATGCGTGTGTTCCGCGATCGCAGCCGGATGAAACGGGATATAATGCACATAGAATATATCCTGAAATCAAGACGATAAGGCGGTGCCTTCATGTAAATGAAGCATAAAGTAAAAACCACACACCGCTCATACGCCGGTCCCAGATGAGTGCCCAAAGCACCTTGACCACCGTCTCAGCGATGTGGTGTACATCGCCCCTACCGCTTAGAGGCATTTGCCCAAGGGCTCGTAGGTTTGGCCGTCTCTGCTGCCAGCTTTTGAGCCCTCAGCATGGCACTCTTGTTGACGCAGGGAGCGATAGTCAGAGCCTAGAGGACTGCTCAGACGACGGATCATTCGTTGGAACGTAGCCCCGTCAGGTTCATCCACGCTAGCATTCGAGGTCGTGCTCGCAGTGCTCACTGCAGAACTCTCGGAGGCCTGAGGGGAGTAGCTACATACTTGTATTGTTCGAATTTGCCCTCGATGTGACGTGAGAGGCACGAGAAGACGCGCGAGACGGGACTGTGAAACTTGAACGAGCCCCCAGGCACCTTAGGCGCGACGGAGTACAGTAAACGGACTAAAAATTTGACCAACACTCATCGACCAAACAAGATAAAACAAATTAGAACGATGGTACCGTAAAGTGTTGCTCAGTTGTGTATTGAAAGAGCAAAGCCGTCACCAATATTAATGACTTTCGCATGCAAAGCTGCTGGGGATTGTTGGTTCTAGAAACTATAGATCCGCCCAGGAGGTACTTAGGGCAGGTTGTGCGAGGCCCAACCATAGGGCGGCTGCCTTTAAATTGGTCAACCTCGGAGCAATGGTAGGTGGCGCAGTGAACTCTGGACGCAACAGTGACTCGGAGCGTTTCAGAGCGTTTGTGGCCTGGAACACCTGCCACCCTCAAGTTAATCCTCTCTTTCTCGATCTCTTTCTCCGCCTCATTGACATTGTTTTTCTCCCTGCGAGGTGGGATCGGCCTACTAGTAGTATGGACTCATCCGGGATTCGAGCAGAGATTTGGAACTGTCCTCAGTCAGCCCTTAAGTTGGCGGAGAAGGGCAACTTTTGTTGTGCGTGGAGAGATATCAGGAGCCAGATGTGTTGATGATGCACACTAAAAGTTTTGGAGACACTCACTCGTCAAAGAACCAAGCATCATCGCCGAAGAGCTCGAAGAATGTGTCGGGGTCCGTGATCTTCGTATCAAATTCCTTTCATGTGAAGTCCTGCCCGCAACTCTCTTTTTCTTATGTACCACCGGTAGTCTGAAACTTCTGTTGTGCAGATCGTATACTATGTGCTAGTCCGGCCAACATTGCGCTCAAGCAAGCTAGCGTCGAATTTCATACCACTTTTTGAGCATGTCCGTAGTATCATGTATGTGCACCCATTTCACATTGCCCTGGTCATCTTTGGCAGAAGAAGAGTCATTCATGGTCAACATGATCGCACACCACACAGAGGCCCCATCTGCAGTATACCAGCCTGATTCAAGTATATTGATGTGTTGACTCATCGCATATACTTATAGCATCAAGATAACTGGACATCCACACCGGTCAAGCCGAAAACGTATTCCGCAGGGTCATGATGATCCCGTTAACTTTCTTGGATCGCAACTATGAAATACATCTCACTCGCCACTTCACAACTTCCCTTGCCCTGCCCTTGCAGATGCCGGCGTACTGCACATTGTGCAGATCGTATACTACATGCTAGTTCAGCCATCTCACTTTCTAAGTATGCTGCCACCGAAAGACAAGACCGTTGACCACCTTTATTCACAGTGTTTTTGTGGAACCTCAGGTCTGTTTTGCAATTTTGAATTCGCTATCTCAAAGCCATCGATTGCTAGAAAGTCACATCATAACTACAACCTGGTAAGTACCAGTCAGCCCACAAACACATTGATGTGGGAGTCATGGATCCATGGACATCCCATCGAATGAGGGATGTATTATGGCCCAAGACGGCCCCCGCCGCAAGAAGCGTCGTTTGGTTCATCGGATGAAACCATCCGGTTGTGGGATGTCTGGACGCTGCGATTACCTGCAGAGGAGCATGTGAATGGCGTCAGTTCTGTTCTAGTTTCGCCAGTTGGAAAGGACATTGTGTCTCGATCTGAGAACCTCGCAATCCATGCACACGATGCACGACCAGTGGAAAAACGCGACCTGCAGCACTTCATATGTTCTCTCCCCGCACCTGGGACATGCTCCTTCTCGACGACAGTACAAAAATCGGAGCTCCCAGTTAGAATTCGGAAAAGATGGGCTGTCTTTGGACCGAAGGACTGCCCTCCGAGGATATCCTGCTTACTGCTCCACTGGATCTCAGCAATACCACTCACGGATTATCATGGGAATCTTGTTATAGACCACACGCACATGTTTGACATACGTGTAAGCACAAAATTTGTTGTAAAGTACATCATAACGACCTTTGCAAGATGAATACTTTTTGACTGTAACGTCTCTTAGCGACGGTTTCATTGTGTTCTGGACCAACTTTATCTAGACATATCCTTGCATCTAGGATCTACTGTTTGGATTAGTACATACAGCTTCAAGTTAGAACGGCACCACTTCTGAGCTTAAGAGTCTTACCAAGGCTCGTGATGCACATGGTGCTGTCAATTTAACTTGCCCTGCGGGTGTTGTCAGATAGAGACCGCAGTTGTATTCTGTCCATGGTTACTAATTACATGACTCCACCAGATTGTATACAAAATCCTTCCCCACACGGGTTACTACTTATTGTCGCTCGACTGCTTCGACCGCAGGTCATCAAACATCCACATCCACAAGTTCCGAACGGATGTGAGAACGTGGTAAAATACTGCAAGGGAAGGCCATAACAGAGCTAAAGCGACGGCAATGTTAGTGACTGGAGGATGTAATGGCATAAGGAAACCACGTACTGAACCAGTCCCGTCGTGAATTGAGGGGTAAAGTTGATCACATTGCCCTGGTCATCCTTGGCAGAAGAAAAGTTGACCGTGGCCAACATGGTTACAATAGCAGACCACACAGAAGCATCCGCGGCATACCGACCTGATTCAAGTATGTTAATGTCTTGACTCGTCGCATATATCGCATCAAGATAGCTCAACACACCTGGACATCCACGCCGGCCTAAGCCGAAAACGTATTCCGCGGGGTCATCATCCGTCAACGCACCGTTGACGTCAATAAACCTCTCTGGCATAAAACGAGATGCTTCGGGGTACCGCTTTTCATCTCGTGAAATGCTCCTGCAATATAAGGTTAGCAGTCTCAACAACTGGAGAGAATATATCTGACCATAGTGTTGCATATCACGGTCGCTCCTAATATACCATATTATAAATGATTTGCGAGTCATTGTACAAAGACAGCAGACCTTTTGGGATGAAGTAACCATTCGTAAATATCATCACTCGAGACGGCATGTGCTACGCCTATAAAATCATCTTCAGTAAAGGCGAATCGCTCAGCGAGGAAGATTACCAAGGGGCGTAATAGGGTGCCATCGCCAAGTCTCCCGCAGAACTGATTCGACGTAGGGTAGTGATGCCCTGTCCTCAAAGGTAGGTAAGCGATCTCGTCCAACCACCGAGTCTATTTCCGCTTGTGCGCGTCTTTGAACATCTGGGTAAGACATCATGGCGAAAGCAAAAGCCATCAAGGTTGAAGTAGTCTGTGAAGAGGTTGAGCAGCAGACAATATGGTTTGCTCATTCGCCGACCGTCTCAATTGAACCTGCGTATTGTGTATTGTCAAGAGACTATCGTCCCTCGTAAAAGATGACGAACCCATGATAGCAGATGTAGCTGCTTTCTTTAAGGCGGCCTCAAATATTGGTTTGGATGCTTGATCTTGCTTCTCCATCCGTTTCAAATTTTCTGGGACCATCGAACACTGGTCAAGGAACGAGTTTTCGGCCTTTAACAAGTATGTGATCAAATCCAAAATAAAATAAAATAAAATAATAAACCATATGCTGCTGCGCATATCGAAACGGCACGTCCGCCATTTCATTCAAGGCATTGGTCGAAGCTTGAGCATCGCGTTTGATTGAAGATCCCCAGCACCAGTCAGGCAATTTCAATACTGCGTGAGAGTACACCATGTCAACTCCTCTGTCTCAGATTAAAGGGAGCCGAGCTCACAGAAGGGGAAAGTTTTGAGCAAAATTGCTCTCTCTGGGGTCAACATGACAAGGCCAAGAGCCTGTGCATGTTCCGCGATTCGAACCAGAGGATCATCACGAGCACTGAGCTGGTAGTCGTATACAACTGACATCGCAACAGAGGACGAGAATCTGTGGGATAGGATTAATAATCATTCAATATTTTCAAACACAATGGCTGACGTTGCGAAGTGGGTATGATAATGTTGGGGTTCATCGATTAGATTGACGATCATCTCACGAGCCCGTCTCATCTGTATTGGGCGGAACTTTACTGCAGACTCGGGACGGAAAGTTTGGTGGAAGAGTCGTCGGGAAAGACGCCATTCATCACCATAAGCTATGAACGCAAAGTTGATCGACCAGCCATATCTGCATGCACATCAGACTGATTGAATGGAAAAATGTTAGAAGAACACACGGCTTGACTGTGGCTAAGTATGGTCTATCAGAGTAAATCCGAGACCGCTTGTCCATTAAGGCTTGTGCAACATGCTGAGAATTGATCACGACCGCGTCCTGGTCTAGAATCCGCACGAAGACCAGATCCCCTAATAAAATGATTTGCCCCAGAAATGCACTAAACTGTCTGTCAACGTACCATAAACAGCACGCCATCGAGTATAAGTCAACCAAGGTTCTTTAGCGTCGATAGATAAGACATTCCCTATTAGTGGGAGCGGCACTGGGCCAGGAGGAAGGGGAGGCCTGTTTCGTCTATTCTCAACGAACCGCCTGAGGGCAGTGATGACAGCAAAGGAAATAAGTAAGGTAGCGAGGATAGCAAGGCGACCATCAACTGAGGGGACCATGGTTAGAGTAGTGCATCCAAAGCATGAAATCAATTGAACCTTATAAGAACACGGGGAAGTGCCTGCACCCGCGTTCGTGGAGTGACGGATTCGGCAGGACGGTCTGAAGACTTCTGGATCAATCCGATCGAGTCACAGATGAGAAAAAGAAGACAATATTAATGGCAATTGGCCCAGGAGGAAGGGAGGCTTGTTCTATATAGTGCGCGTCACTTAGCCACCGCTACTTTTGTGCAACCCCTTTGATTTTATTTCCTCTTGTATAAATAATCCTTTTTAACAATCCTACAAGAGAAAATTTTGATTGAATTAAATCTGAGCGAGATATATTTCTCATGAGGGGTCAATTTGGTCACATATATGACCTACCTATCAGTCAAACGCGTGCGCCAACATCTCTGGGACACGTCTGTGTGACTTGTATTTCATCGAACTGAATTGGCAGACCCGAAATTGCGCATCCTTTGTGTCCAGGCCTGTGTGATATGCTTCCATCCAACGGTACATACGATGTTCCCACAGTCGGATCATGAATGGTACTGAGCTGCATAGACTGCATTGCCAACGACATGTTAGTCTTTAATGTGTTGATCTTCATCTCTTTTTTTACATTCAGCTCGATCTCGAGCCATCTTATGCCTCCGACGCTGCTTTCGACTGGAGAGGCCATTGTATCCAAGATTTTTCCATCGCGCTGTGCGCGCCCGTGCAGCTGAGAGTTGTTTGTGTTTTTTCGGCATTGCGAATCAAGCAATTGGAAACAACTGACTCAGAGCTTACAAATGTCTATTGTACCGAAAAAAAAAATGTCATTCCGTCAACACGATGCACTAAAACAAGTTAAGCTCGGACTCCAGGGAGTGGCATATCCGGTCGTCGGCATCCAATTTGACCAAAGTAGTGGTGGCTAAGCACACTATATCTATTCTTAATGAACCGCCTGAGGGCAGTACTAGTGACGTCAACAAAGGAAATAGGTAAGGCGGGAATATAGCAAGGCGAGCATCGACTACAGGGCTTATGGTTAAAAATAGTACGTAGGTAGACATCCAGAGCACGAAACACACCTTCTAACCACACGGAGATATACTTCTTGCCCCTTGTACTTGTCATCTCCGGGGGTCGGAACAGAACTGAAGAGTTGAGAAGGACAATCCGGTGTCGTACTGACAAAAAAGATCATCAGATCAGATCTATGCCCGACAAAACCCACATATTGTGTCACCGTCAACAACACGCATATCATGATGAATGCCGCAGGCGCAAAGTATGTCGACGTCATTCGTACATGGGCGAATCAAGTCTGACTTCGCCGGCACAATTTTTATGATCCAAAGAAAGCCGAGATTGCTCCATGTCGACCTGAGTCGTATCAAAACACCGTCGTTATCTATTGGACAATGAGTTCGGCTAGAAGAAAACTTCATCCGGGGCTTTATAACCAGCATGAAGCCGTTCCGGAAACCATATAACAAAGAGACCATAAAGAGCGGCAAGAAGGAGAAATACAGAACTGGGAAAGATGCGAGTGGAGATACTGTAGGATAGGCGCATGTACAAAGTAGGATGTTCCGCGATCGCAGCCGTATGAAATGAAAACTAGTGCACATAGAATATATCCTGAAATCAAGACGAGAAGGCGGTGCCTTCATGTAAATGAAGCATAAAATAAAAACCACACACCACTCATACGCCAGTCCCAGATGAGTGCCCAAAGCGTCTTGACCACCGTCTCAGCAATGGGGCGCACCTCGCCCCTACCGCTTAGAGGCATTGGCCCAAGGGCTCTTGGGTTTGGCCATCTCTGCCGCCAGCTTTTGAGCCCTGAGCATGGCGCTCTTGTTGGCGCGGGGAGCGATAGTCGGAGCCTGGAGGCTGCTCAGACGACGGACATTTCGTTGGGACGAGGCCCTGTCAGGTTCATCCACGCTAGCATTCGAGGCCGTGCTCGCAGTGCTCACTGCAGAACTCTCAGAGGCTTGAGAGGAGTAGCTACTTGTATTGTTCGAATTTGCCCTCGATGTGACGTGAGAGGCACGAGAAGACGCCCGAGATGGGACTGTGGAACTTGAACGGCCCCGAGTAGCAGAGGCTGTTCCGGCGGTGTCATGATAGGCGCTGAGAGAAGAGCTGCTTCTCGACTGAGTGCCAGCCCCACCAGGCACCTTAGGAGCGGACGGAGTACGGACTAAAAAAACTCGGTGCGTCAGTGACCGACTTAGCGACCAAATAAAAGAAAACAAAAAAGAACGGCGGTAAAATGTCCTGTTGCGTGAAGAGAAAAGCTGTCACCGACGACTCACACATGAAGCTGCTAGGGGGAGGACCGCCCTGCTTCCTGAGTGCTGCACTCTTGTTCGTTCTAGGAACTATAGACGGGGCTTCAGTCGTGCTTGCGACAGATATCGATTGGCGACGTTTGTGTCCAGGGACACCTTCAAAAATATTTTTCCGTCCTCGCCCTTGCTCAGTCTCTGTATCTTCTCCTTCTCCTTCTCCTTCGACATCGCTGGGTAAACCAGATTTCTGCTGAGAGACAGCATGCGCATTGGCACCGACTACTTTTCCATTTGTGATTGAGCCAGAAATTGATGCACGTCTCCGCCCAGGAGGTAGGGCAGGTTGTGCGAGGCCTAACCGTAGGGCAGCTGCCTTGGTCAACCTCGGAGCAATGGTAGGTGGCGCAGTGGACGCAACAGTGAGCGTTTCCGAGCGCTTGTGGCCTGGAACACCCGCAAACGTCCTCTTAATCCTCTCTTTCTCTATCTCTTTCTCCGCCTCATTCTCTTTCTCCCTGCGAGGCGGGATGCGGCCTGTGCTAGCTATGGACATCCGGGATTTGAGCGGAGACACTTTGGGGACCGTCCACAGCCAGCCCCTGACGGAGAAGGGCAGCTTTTGTTGTGCGTGGAGAGATATCAGGAGTCAGATGTGTTTTTGGAAGTGGCCGTGCACGAAAAGGTTGCTTTCCACTAGGTGATCCATTGGAACTAAGGCTCAGGCGTGCCGAAAATTGGGGTGCACGTGCATCTGAAGACCCAGGGGATGGGGTAAGTACACCTGGAGGAGCACTCAAACCTAACTTGAGAGCTTCCAGGATCGCAGAGTCGACCGAACGCACAGAACCGGGGTCGAAGTCATCGTGTGAACCCAGATCATCGTCGACGGGAGGGAGATCGCTGATGGGAAAGGGAGGGCTGGAAGCAAACAGAGACGCTATCTGTATTTCTGCTTGCTCTTCGTCCTTTGCGCCTATTATTGCATCGTTTAGTGAAGGCATTAATGTGAGGAGAACTTGGACAGCGCGTCTGCGCTCAAGGACATAGACCCAGACTGGACCACTACGCAGGAGTCAGTAACGGGACACAATAAGGATGGCTCAGGACGAAGCACACTAAATGGTCATTTTGAGATACTCACTCATCTAGGAACCGAGCATCATCACCGAAGAGCTCGAAGAATGTATCGGGGTCCGTCTCCGTATCAAACTCCATTTGGCGTTCTTTCACTATCTATAAGGCAATGTGAATCAATCGTTGCATCTAATCAAATCGAGAAGTTTAAAAACTCTTGAACGCGACTTGAGTGCATTCACGTGTCGTATTCGAAAGAACGTGGACTGACGCGCGATCCAAGGACAAAGCATAAAAGTCCATGAAACTGGGACACTCACCTCGAAATTTGCCTCCAGAAGACGGGTGTTCAATGTCTAGGCGCTGCTCCAAAGCATTTGTCTTGATTATCGCGACAGTTCGCGTCAATTTAGCCGAGGGCGATGCAACTGAATGCAATCGCGTCCGACAAACGAGGAAGTCCATTATGTTCGTGAGGAGGATCATAGAACTCGATTGGATTTGCAGGGGACGGGGAGTGTGGGGATATGGACATGTGGGTATATGATCCCTTATAGCAAGATAGAATTTAAAGCGCAGGTTCTGAGAGTATAACCACAAAAAAAAACAGGGACGAGAACAGCACAAAAGCAAGAAAAAGAAAAGATAAACAGGACAGCCCTGAGCTCACCGCCGAATATAATGACAAAATTCTGTTTGTTTGGATGAGAGCCCTTCCCCAAGACAACACTCTCATAGCATACTGCTCCCGACGGACCTCGGACACTCGCGACAGTACTTATAGTCTCTTTCCCTGAATACGAGGCGAGGCAATACAAAAGGTGGTGAGATTCGTCGACAGCAGCGACAGATAAGTATCTTGAGAGGGGCTATGCTAATGATGCACAAGGACAAATGGTTTATATAACAGGCACTTTCACGGTCCCGACTGCAGGACGTAAGGTCGTTGCTTCATTGAAGCAATGAATTCATATCGTTATCTCTTGTCGCCTCAGTAGGCAGCAATGCAACTCTTCTATCC
>NW_024538286.1:0-10483 GCF_016628075.1 Suillus paluster
CAAAGTGGGGTGTCATGGCATGGCACTACACGATTTCGTCAGAAGATCTTCCGGTCAGCAAGGAGAAGCGTACCGCATCACCTATCAGGGCAACTCTGTCGTCAGTGGATAGCGGCAATTCATTTACTACATGAAGCGCCCATCTTGAGGGGTTTTCGGAACACTGTGAAGAAATGTCGTCGGTCGAGGGCAACATAAGCGATCCAGCCCAAGGCTTACTTTCAACAGGTTCTTGACAGCGGGTTCGAAGTCCTGATATTGTTCTTGAAGCTCTTCATTGGATACATCTGAGACCCAACGGCCCTCGAAAGGTGTGCCAGGTTTCTGTTCCTTAGTGACAAATGCCACGACATTGAGCAGTCTTCCCTCTGACACCGGATAAGAGATGATATGCTATGAAGTTATGATGACAAAAGCATCAGCAAGAAGAGACCACTGATCGTAACAATCTACCTTTCTTTTCCCGCAGAACTGCGAAATGAAAGTCATTCCCAATGATCATGAACGCTTCTCTGAGGACTTACTACGGTGAAATCCTTCAAAGCTATGTTGTTTGGATCCATCTGCGAGAGCTTCTTCACTGGAATGACGGTGCGATAGACAAGCTTTCCAGTCCAAGATGGGTTTGTGTAGTGTCCTATCTTATTTGGGTCCACGATGCCTCGGTCTAATGTTTCGAAGAGTGTCTTCCGCACCGAGGAGTGGAGGCCATCTGCCCCTATTAACACATCCGTAGTTGCGGTGCTGTCATCAGCGAAGTGAAGGATAAGTGATCCTGGTGACTGCTTATCATATCGAGTGAGGCGTTTATTAAAGTGGAGCCTGCATGACAAGGGGAGGTACTGCTTGAGAATGTCAACGAGACTCTGGCGGTGCATAATGGATGCCGCGCGTTTGACTGTATCCTGAAACCACTCGAAGCCACCCTGTGGGACATTAGATATCCTGTGTCTTGGCCCTGTCGATACGAATCAATTACACACGATTGAAAAATAAATTATTTAACACACCACGACTGGAGGGAGGGGGCTTGGTCGAAGCACGGGAGATCTCTTCGTACATGCCGAGTTCTTGCATGACTTCCGATGTGCGCCGCGAGACTGTAATCCCAGCCCCAGCGGTCGTGATGGCGTCATGCGCTTCGTATAAGTCTATGTGGATATCGTGACATGCAAACTTCCCAATTGTGATAGCGAGGGCAAGCCCTCCTATGCCTGCACCACTGCACAGGAATTCAGTCTGCGTCACATTCATGAGGGGTTATCTGACTGACCAGATTGCTACTCGAAATTTGGGAGTGCCTGATGAAAGCGACATTGATTATAGGTTGAACTGCACAAGTGCTGTAGGATGGGCGCAGTAACCAACACTTTATAGCCAGCACAAGGGAAACCCGTCGGGAACTGCGTTTCGGCATACTGTGGCACGATCATCGGGTCGCAAAATGACCGCAGTAGTAGGCCTTGGTAACTTCGAATGGTCGTGGCCAATGAAGGAGATTAACAGGCAGCTGTATTGGGAAAGAGCAAGGATAGTTGTCTCCGCGGATCAACGGGCTGGATAGCGGTATGAAATCGACAAACCGTATAAGACCTTATCCTACCGTATGAGTATTTGATTGTTTTGAGTGACCATGTCATGCCGTCGCCGATCAGCGGATAGTGACGGTCTGTAATCATCATCAATGCAGAGATGTGTTGATCTTGGTCGCCAGAAAGGCCATTTGAGGCGATGGTGAAATCGGCAATAAAACTGGTCATTATCACCTGGTTCCTTGCACCCGTTTACATGGTCAAGTCAACCGAATGATATACGGTGATTCGCACCGTGTAAGCTCGTCATCATATCACCCATAGTACGGTGGGTGATCCAGCTGGCGTCGCGGTGAACTTCTAACAATTGGTCTTGATTAAATGGGCACTTACAAAGCCAACAAAATTGACAAGCCTCTCTGATCATTGCACAATGAAGAAGTATTTTCCACATTGAAGATATGCTCAAAGATACTAGTGAGTCTGAGTAAGGGGAAATATACAATACTAGTTGAGTAGTTGCGATGACACTGTACAGTGTACCGGGGCGATCTGGCGCAGGTGCTCCGCGGAGTGCCATGGGTCCCGGCTCAGTGGCCGGAGTTGGTTTTCTAAGCGAGCCGAGGTACGAGGCGGCGTAGAATTTAGTCTATGTGTTAGTAAGCGATGTGGCGCAGCGCTCTTTGCTCCCGTCCACATCCGCGGTACCGCTTCGACTCGGCTTGCAGTCTGTACACGCCGCAAAGCCTCGTTCTTGTTTGCACCCGCCCGCCACTCCCTCTCTCAGGGTGCAGACAAATGCTTCGTAGTTCTGTTACTTAATCCAACTACTTACATTCGTCCGACGCACTGCACTCGACACTTGCAATGTCGGTGACCTGATCGGAGCCCACCCGCCCGGTCACAGCTCACCTTGCTACCCAGTTCGGGTGCATGTTTTGGGCCGAAAAACTTTCACTAACTTCTGACTGCACTGGTCATGAGTGCACGCCACTTAATTCTCGTGCGGCACTTAGCGCCGACACGCATAGACCTGACTCGTAGGTAGTCGCTGCTGCATGTTGTAGTCGGTCCTCGACAGATAGAGCCGCCGCCTCCCGCCTTAGAGGTTTGGCCTTGGGTTTCCCCTTGCAGTCCGTGCCCGTTCCAACAGGTACTAGCAACATCTGACCTTTCATGATATGCTACTCCCAGTGGATTTTCTTTTCCATATAATTACTGGAGCCAGACATCAACGGATTGTTCAGCCTGGTGCCGCCTTGGGGTATGCCCGGATCGTTCCGAGTGGGGCTAAAAATATTTCTTTGGTCTGTGCGTCATGGTAGTTTGTTGCTGAGCGCTGAGTAAGCAACCTGATATAACGGCAAAGTTCGAACCACCTCACAGCAACTCTCATTAGTCCTGTACCATGAACACCAACATTAATCCCAATCGTAAACGAGCTCAGAACAGCACTCATGGTCGCGGAGGAGCCCAGCTAGGCCCAGTTGGGCAACAACGGGGTCCTGCTGGGGTTCCTGCACGAAACACCTCTGGACAGCCTGCTAGGCCGCAGCAGGCCTCTCTAGGAGGTAGCGCTGATGAACCACTCCGCTCCCATGAACAGGCGCTAGAGAAAATGCGTCGCGAGGTTGGCATTCGGTATGAACGGCCTATTCGTCCAGGGTTCGGTACCCTCGGGAATCCGGTCACACTGCTTGCCAACTTCTTCGCGTTGAAGATCACAAATTCACTTGTCTATACATATAACGTCAAAGTCGAACCAACGAGAAAGGCCAGGGATGTTCAACGCCGTCTCTTATCACTACTCGAGCAGACCAATAACCAGACTTGGCAAAGTGTCAAGTCCTTCGTGGCATATGATGGGAAAGAGAGGTTGGTATCTGCCAAAGAGCTGCCTCAGCCCATGAAGATCCGCGTGAGGTTCTTCGAGGAAGAACAGATGCCTGGTCCAAACTCGCCAGAATATACTGTCTCCTTCGAATTGCTCCGCATGTGGGAGATCGACGAACTGATGAAGTAAGCTCTAAGCTAGGAGATATATATGAGTCATGGCCTTAATCTTATTGTTCAGATTCCTGTGCTGCAACATCGATAATTACGACATTTCCCCGCTTATATCCGCAATCAACATCGTTCTTCAGCAACATGCTTCATCTACTGCTATCCGTGTCGGGAACAGTCGCTACTTCGGGTTCCCGGGTTATAAGGCGATGGAGCTTTCCCCCGGCCCGGCCCCACGGGTCTGGAGGCATTCAGAGGCTTTTTCTTGTCTGCGAGGCCCGTTTTCGGAGAGTTGATGGTTAATGTCGGTGTATCCATGACACCGTTCTACAAGCCCATTAGACGACTCGACGTGGCCTATAATGAAGACTGCTCCAATGGGATGCAACGGTTTGCTCAGAATGTCAAAGTGACTACCATGTATCTCGGTTACAAGAAGCGCTACACCTTGTTCCGGATCACGTCGTCATCCGCAGCGGAAACCACGTTCATCAAGAATGGGCGCCGAATTTCAGTCGCCCAGCATTTCCGGGAAGGTACTGTCGTCATGAGCTGTTGGCTCTTCATTAAGCTGATCATGAGCCACCAGTGTACAAGATATCATTGGAACATCCAGAACTTCCCCTCGCTGACCTCGGGACAGAGAGGAGGTCGGTCTTTGTTCCCCTGGAGCTGTGTATGATCGAGTCGCAGCCATTCAGAGGTCTTCTTGACGATCGTGAAACCACGAAGATGCTGAACCACTCATGCCGCTTTCCGAAAGACAACTTTGACGAAATAGTCAACCAAGGATTACCCTCGCTTGCCTTGACTGAATCCAAAGCAAGCCTTCTAGACAAGTTTGGCATATCGGTCAGCAAGACCATGACGAATACTTCTGCACGAGAGCTTCCTCCTCCCAAACGTTTACTGTATGGTTCCGGTCCTCTTACTGTACAGCCGGCAAAGGGTAGTTGGAACCTCGCGAATGTGAAGTTTCACACTGGAGCTTCTGTTGCTAAATGGGCGGTTTTAGTCGTCTTTGACGGGCGCAATCCCACCAGTGACGAAGATGTGTCTAGAGTGTGGAGAGGCTTCAAAGAAGGTTGTCAGAAGTCGGGAATGACGTTCGCAAACCAGCCCCCAACTATTGGCAGAACGTCCCAACTGCCACAATTTCGGGACAAGGATCGGTTGGAGGGTACAAAGGAAATAAAGCGGGTGATCCAGGACCTCAGAATGGGCAACCCGACATTCGTGTTGGTCCTCCTACCCTTCCGTGACACGAAGCTATACCCCGGCATCAAACGTATCTGCGATGTCGAGCTCGGCATCCATTCTATCACCATGGTCCTGAGCAAGGTTTTGAAACCAAAGGGTTCGCAGCAGTATCATGCCAATGTCGCCCTGAAGTTGAATCAGAAACTCGGGGGCATCAATCATGTTCTCGACGCTGAAAGTACACACTGGCTGACGAAGAAGAGCACGATGCTCGTGGGCATGGATGTTACCCACCCTGGACCTGCGAGCAAGGCCGGCACTCCATCTATCGCTGCTGTCGTCGCCACCATTGACAACACCTTTGCGCAATGCCCTGTGAGTTTGAGGTGTCAGGAGTCAAAGAAAGAGGTATACTGCTCTAACAAAATCTTGCCTATCTGATGACTGACAGACGCTCACAGATGATAGATGATTTGAAAGAGATGATGCTAGAGCGGCTGAGGGCGTACATGAAGAAAAGTGGTTCCATCCCCCAGAGAGTCATCGTCTACAGAGACGGCGTCTCGGAGGTAAGACATTAATCATTCCACCTTCTCTTCTTGAATAGAACACTGATCCACAACCTAGGGCCAATTTGACACGGTGCTCGAGCACGGCTCTGAGAAGGACAAGATTCTGGATGCATTCAAGGCAATCCACAAGGAGACAAAGGGTCTTGCTGAATACCGACCCCAATTAAGCATCATCATTTGTGGGAAACGCCACCACGCGCGCTTCGGGCCGAACTCTAGGTTCCAGAGTCCAAACGGAAATACGCGCCCGGGAACTGTCATTGATAGACGCGTCACCGCTGTGTAAGTTTCATCAAACCCGTGTAATGGAACCAGCTCATCGTCTCGTTTCTGCCAGTTTTGATTTCGACTTTTATTTGCAGGCTCATGATGGGATCAAGGGCCATGTGAGACCCACGCACTATACGGTCATCTACGATGAGAGCGGTCTCAGCGCCGACGATGTGCAGCAGGGCACGCACACCGCAAGTTACTTGTATGCCCGCGCCACGAAGGCTGTAAGCCTTGTCCCCCTGGCGTATTATGCCGACCTGGCATGCGAGCGGGCTCGGTGTTACCTTGATGGATTCCTCAGCTCGGAGCAACCTCCTGCACCTGGTTCCTCAGGTGGGAAGGATAAAGGGAAGGCCGTGGCGAGAGATGCTGCAGAGGAAAGAGAGGCGGCCAAGCAACGTGTCTATGATGCTGCTATTCAGGCATGGGGTAATGGCGTCCATGCCAATTTGAAGGAGACCATGTTCTATATCTGAAGAGATCGTATGGATAACTGGATTCGTATCTGTATGAGTATTCGCGTTGGAGGGTCAGTTTTATTATCCTTTTTGTATCTGTTCTGTATGTACTAGTGTACCACACCTTGTGGCAATATTGTTATCACTCGCTTTGAGACTGCGTGGTCAATCAGGAGATTCATCATAGCACGTGATTGGTCTAATTAGTACAAGTCGGCGACGTCGACGCATGAAGGATACAACTTCACAAGAGCGTACAAATGGGAGCGATCAAGTATAGCTCTAGCAGCCCCAAGTCTCTGCATACGCGCTGCGGTAGCATTGTACAAGGCTGTGAAGACAATTGCGGCGCAATAAGATTCCACTGGAATAGCAGATCGTGTCCACACATAGGTATCTAATTTGAAACCCAATTTCGCCATATATTGTCGCATTTGCTGTAAGTAATCCAACCCCTGTCAGGATATATATGTACTCGGAGCGGATCACCCAGGAGATTGATCATAGCATATTGATCTGATGTACAAGTCGGCGACGTCGACGCATGCACACGGTAAAAACTGCACAAGTGTACAAATGGAAGCAATCTATAGCTCTAGCAGCCCAAGTCTCTCTCCTCCATGCACCAACCCATGCCATGACAAAATACAAACACCCTGCAGGTAACATACACACTCTTGCAACAATACCCCAATCCCACCGGCGTCCAACTACCTTCCGTGTCTCCTCGCTCTTAAGCTTCACATGTGGCCGTAGACGATCAGGGACAGCTGACGCGCGAGTGCCTGTATCTGAAGAGAGAAGGTTGCTTTCACCCATATTTGGATGCTGCGAGAGATGCACGTCGTTGTCCCTATGACGGCCCAGCACACATCCGACGTACAGTAGTCCAACGCAGCAGTGTGTTGTCTAGGATGCTTAGCGTATAGGATTCGCATCGACATTAAATCCCAGTCCACCAAGGATTCCGAGAGTAAAGTGGGGTTGCAGGCCAACAAATGGCCTGCAAAGCAAGAAGGCGTATAAGTTGTAGATAAAGGGGGGGTAGTAGGCGCGCCACCGGTGAAGGAGTCCGGTTGTCAACTGGAGGCATTGGTGCGCCGTTAGTAACGCCTGTGGATGAGAAGAATAAAAACGAGATTACTAATCATCCCAAAAACCTAGAACCTTACCCACAGCACGGCGAGGAGATACTCCGCTCTGTCCGGTAGGGTGATACGACCCCAACTACCGGGGCTCCCAATTTATTCGAGAGTGTTCTGAGTACAAACCTGGAGGATTCCACACGCACCAGGCGTTTATTAGTGCGCCCAGTGAAGCAGGGACGACAGACAAGAGGCGCGATGCCTCGAACAATAGAGTAGTGAGAGTGCTTGGTGGAACCAATGGCTCTGAAACAGGTAGGATACGCGTCGTCGGAAGATGTCGTGGCTGCGATACGTGTCAGGTAAGTAAGGCAGGTATGAAGTATAATTATCGAAAAAGCTCACAGGTTCGTCAGCCTCAGTCTCTGTTTCACCCGCACCCAATTGTCCAGGAGCAGTGGTTATTTGCTCTGACTTGGGCTTCCGCCAGCCAAGACCCACACTCAGGAATGTACTGAACCCACTGGCACGTGAGTCCTTCGCTACTCGTGTACTAGTGTGACGGTGGATGTCCTGACTACTTCGGGTACGTGCTAGCAGCATATATATAACATTAGTTGTGTCTTCTTCTTCATCGTCTGGACTCAGTTCCTGATCGCGACTCTCGGAGAGCAAGCCGCGTTCCCGTGGATGGTGGTGATTGCGCATTCCAACAGGCACGAGGAAAGATGTCGGCGGAGGCGAAACGAGAAACTATGTGAAAAATTTTCCGTGGTGGTGATGCCGGCGTAGACTTTGCGGAGCAACGTGTCTGTGAGGCTGAGTTGTGCGCGAGTGTCGGCGGGGGTAAACAAGTCGCACAAAGGTACGTAGGGTGGTCTGCAGCCACGAGGTGGTTCGCGATGAGGATAAGGACGAGCAGGACGAAGAAGAGGACGGCGAACTTGACGGCGAAGACGAGGGCGACGACGAGCTCAAGGCTGGTGTGGAAGCTGGTGTTAGCTTCAAGGTATGCGACCGTCGTCTTGAACGAGACCTTGCTTGTTGCGAGACTCGACGAGGTCGGTGCTGCGGTCATCATTTTGGATCCTGGTGGAGTTGGTGCTAAGAACTGAAAACTCACTGCTTATATATCGTCTCAATTCTAGATCTATACTGTTTTCTGACGTCGACGTTGAGACAAAATCACCTTTGTTCCTGAAATTTAAATTGGGGTAATGCTTCGGCAGATGCCGCCGACTTGGTTAGGACCTAGGCGCCGCTGTCAGACGCTGGGGAAGACTTTCGCTCGTTCGTTCTTTCCTTCTCAACTGCATCGGGTGTAGATCACCAGCAGATCACCGACAACCGCCTATATATATATATACGTATTTTTATCAACTTCACGAGATTCAATCGCGTTGCGGTCACCGCCTCGTCAGCAGCTCTCGGTTTTATGAAAGATGCTGTTGCGGTATGGGCCAGGGATGCAGAAAACTCGAAGACTAATACACTGAAACTTGAAACTAATAATGAACAACAGCAACGAGCAGCTAGGTGTTATCATCATAATTATGATATAATATAGGTCCGCACCCACCGCGCTGAGGCGCACTCCCGAGGTTAGGCTCTGTATCCATTGTCGAACTAAAACCAATTCTGCGACCTCATTTCAAAGTTTAAACGTCTACAGGGAACTTTACGGATAATGCGTCTACACGTCAGGACCAATTTGGTACTTGCACGGTGATGATGCTTTTAGTCAGTCCGAGCACTTCATCGGCCTGGTGGTCTAGTAGTATGATTCCTTGTTAGGGTTCACCCAAATTCGAGGAGGTCCCGGGTTCAATTCCCGGCCAGGCCCTTTCTGACAGCTTGATTCCGCCCGCAACTTGTGAGGGCAAGCATCTGCCTTGATAACTATTCACGTATAGTATCAGGGTGGAGTCGATGGACACTCCCGCCGGTCGCCTTAATTCCTCGGCCTGATCACTCACTCGACCTACCGCGCTCCTTTAGGTCATGTTTTTGCCGTCCCAAACGAGTTCTGGCGTTTAACGAATTCGTCGCCGTACATTTTTTTTCTGTCACTCGTCCCGATACTGAAGCACACAAGGCTGTAGTTTTCTTTGAGTGGCGTCACGACACCTTAAGCACGTTGCCACGCAGCGACATGCACATCTGGCGCATGTTTTTGCCGTTCCAAACAAGCTATAGCACTTCACGAACTTGAATTATTGTCCACTGGGGATAGTCCATCCTCTGTTGGATAGTACTGGTAATCTAGGGAGCCCCTGCACCCCACACCTTATCTCTAGGTGGATAGGGACGTGCACCTCGGGTCCGCCGTTCCCGTCAGCCGTTTTAGAAGCACACTTATTGAAGATGGGCCACTCTAATAAAACTACTTTTTTGAGACTCATGTAACCTTGCGCCAGATCCTCTTGAACGCGTACTCGATCGCCTGAGCGATCAAGGACAGGAAGCAATAGTATCATTGCATCTAGAAGCCGACGTACGTCTCCCATTGGGATTTCTATGCTGTCAGTCTCCGCTACTAACCTGATACTCGTATGTGATGCTTGTAGACCGTGGTAAAGCCGATAAGCCATTTGCCAGGATTTCGTCACGGTTCCCGTGGAAAATCGTAAATCCGAACATACCTACGACGAGCGTACAATCGCAATGCGGTCGACCCACACCTCTTGTTAAATCAGTGGATAACTGATTGTGTTCGGCTGAACATTTCGTGCTGGGGAATTCTTGCTTGCGCATTGGGAAACCGATTTAACCAAGAAAAATTATGTCTCAAGACACTGATTACCGTACGTCATAGTCACGGCCCTGGGAAGTCTTTGTGCTGGTCAGATGCTGGGTCTCGGATGTTTGGATTAGGGTAGATCTGTGCCACACCGTGCGGTCGTTCGGGACTGATGATGTCATTTTCGACACGCGACATACTCGGTCCACGTTCCTACCTGTGGCGCTGTTACGGCGTTCGGCGGGATAACAAAAAGCACAACCTCCCCACACTTTCACTACAAGCTTCTCCGCAGAGTTCGGTACGGTTTTGGCGACCGAACGTGTTGATGGCGGCGGCACGCCGTCGCTTTTCGTTAGCTTGATGCATAAATATACCTCATCCGTCAAAGATTGACGCGTTATATGAAACGATTCTTATCAGCGTGTGTATGAAACCCCGAGTCCAGACCAGGAACTATCCCATCCCATGTAGGTGATGTTGTTGTGACCGCATTCTAGCTCCTGTCGAACAGACCGGGCGTTTCATCTGAACGATCAAAATCAGACCCTTGCTGCGAGGAGAATGAGTACTAGATGATTGTACGGCAATCTGTCCTGTGCATTGTTTACTTGACGAG
>NW_024538287.1:0-10445 GCF_016628075.1 Suillus paluster
AGGGTAAGTTTGAGACTCTCATCTGATGAACAGTGTCGGTACTTGTCAGGGTTGAGCCAGGGGAAGAAATTGGTTTGATCGCCTGGGACCTTTCTTCTTTTTTGCTGCTGCACAAACTCCTCCCCTGATTCAGCGTCTGAATTGTCATCATCTTCTGTTTCTTTTGACCTGTCAATTCCTCTTCTAATTCTTCATTGTGACCTCAACCCCTTTTCAGAGATTTCATCCCCACGCTCCGAATGTGTCTGTCCATGTTCTCGGGAACTCTCCCCGATTTCATCATCCTTGTGTGCATCGTCGAGGAGTTCAAGATAGTGATTGAATCCGGATTTAAAGGTTGGACTATCTTCATTGTCGGTCGCAACTGCGAGTTTGCGGTGAATGCGAAGAATTGCTTCTCCTTTTGAAATTCTTTGTTTTCGGTAGTTAATGATGGTTTTGATACATTGTTCGATGACCTCTGAATTGAAGGATTCAGATCTGTCAGAATGATGGTCACTTCCTGGTGAGGAGTGACGAGTTTGCAATGATTCTTCAGCATTATCAATCATTGATGAGAAATTGAATTTCGATGATATGTTTAGTAGTCGAAAAGTTAAGCACTGACACGACGACGAGCAGATGAGAAGGGGTGCTGCCTCCTAATTGCTCAGTCATGTCAGGTAGAGGTCGAGATCATTGAGATCGCTCGGCATGATCGACAAGCCGAGAGCGCCCAGAGCGCGTGCCACAAAGGCAAAGGGAAACTGGCCCTAAGGTAGGCCCGCACGTGAAAAGCTTAGTCGTAAGTATCAACCAATTAGACTTGTGTAAAAAAGATTAAACTCGACATATGTAAGCCAGGACGCTAAGGAGACACTGGAGCAACTGTTAAATTATGACGCATCTGATGGCACGTTCACTGGAAAAGCCGGTCCAATCTCCCCACTCGCTTTGATGCATGTATTTTTGCCTTACAGATTCCATACTCTCAACGTTTTTCTTATTGCAAACTTCTCGGAATTGCCTCTCTGGGTCTTCCGATGCAAACTTCCTGACCTCTACTAGTATGTCATCCATCTCACTCCGAAGTCTTGGTACACCCAAGCGATAGCCATCTTCAGCCTGGCATCCCTTGCCGTCCCATATACTCGGCAGAAAGCCCCGGCGGCACGTCCACGATCAACATCAGCCTTAATTATGATCCTGCTCATGCCTTCCGTGACGGTAGCAAGGCCTCGGTTTTGCAGCTATATGAAGTTGTCCGGACGGCGGAGTCGGCCCTGCATGACCACAAGTTTTCACAATTTCCAACAGGCCAAATTACGGAGCAACTTTCTAACAGTGTTATAATCAGTTAATTACCGGAATATTTAACACCTGTTTATAAACATCGACTTTCCAACCGTATCCTACGAAGTTCCGTCTTGTTGACCATGAACCTTCTGCGGGAGACCGAAACTCAAACGTTGCGCAGCAGTTTGGGGATATATGAGGCCGTGCTGAGCTTCATCGATTCAAGGATGGTCATACTACGGAGAGTATTGTTTGGCAAGTCACAATGTCCGATGAACGTGCACAAATTTGGCGAGCAACGCGAAGCCAAGGCCACCCAGGACCTGCAGATTCATTCGTGCCCCACAACCCCATCGTGTCGCACATCTCCCTTTGAGTACTTCCCACATGAACTTCTCATGATGTTCGCAGTTCTTCTCGAGTCTGCGGAGATTATCATGGACTTTGGCTGAACTGTTTTCGCCCACAGGAGGGCATCTCAACTCCTTTATGTTCGCACTGGAAGTTTCAGCCTATAAAACACCTGCTTGCTATTATGGCTTTGCCTCATTCCCTTCCACCGGCTCCATTATGTTTACTTCCCGCTCCGTCATCTTTGCGCTGCTCATCTTCCTCGCTGGCGCCAATGCGTGTATACAATGCCCAGCCACAGTGGGGGGCATTAAACTATCCAGTTCCACTGTGTTAAACGGCGGGATCTTATCTTGCAAGCGCGTCACACCCATACATCTTCATTGAACAAAGTAACTCATAGGCCAGCAGGTACCTTGGGAAGGGTCGCGCCAGCAAAGTGGAATGTCTGTTTCTTTCTGTAAGTGCTTTCTGGATATCGTGCATTCTCAGTTAACATGGTAGCGATGGTATCAGGTGTCCGGTAACAGCATTGAAGCAGACTCGCGGTGTCCGTCTTCAGCAACAATTATGAAGAAAAAACCCCCTGAAAGAGGGATTTGTCCGACACAACGGGACTCCACTGTAGACCCCAAAGAACAATAAATTTGATTTAAAGAAAGAAAGAAAAACTGTGAAGAAGCTGAAGGACTTCTGAACGTGATGTGAAAAGATGGGGGGGACGAGACACCCAACAAGAGGAGCAATGCTCATCCATATACACCAGTACTTGGACACCATTTATTACAAGAATTGTCTTATCTTGTCTCGGCCAGTTGCATCATCCCAACCCACTTGTCACATCGGGGTTATCAATATTTAAGAGCACCTTGAATGTTGTATGAACTGCAAAGAAAATACTTTAAACTTAGATTGAGATTTTCAGTGGGTGCAAAATTCAATATCATGTAAGGAGACACTGGAGCAACTGTTAAACGTTAAACCATAGCGCATCTGATGGCACGTTCACTGAAAAATTCCCGAAAAGCCGGTCCAATCTCCCCACTCTTTGATGCATGTATTTTTGCCTTACAGATTCCATACTCTCAACGTTTTTCTTATTGCGAACTTCTCGGAATTGCCTGAAACTCTGGGTCAAAACTTCCTGGCCTCTACTAGTATGTCATCCATTTCACTCCGAAGTCTTGGTAACCACACCCAAGCGATAGCCATCTTCAGCCTGGCACCCCTTGCCGCCCCATATACTCGGCAGAAAGCCCCGGCACGTCCGCGATCGACATCAGCCTTATTTATGATCCTGCTCATGCCTTCCGTGACGGTAGCAAGGCCTCGGTTTTGCAGCTATACGAAGTTGTCCGGACGGCGGAGTCGGCCCTGCAAGACCACAAGTTTTCACAATTTCCAACAGTGTTATAATCAGTTAATTACCGGAATATTTAACACCTGTTTATAAACATCGACTTTCCAACCGTACCCTACGAAGTTCCGTCTTGTTGACCATGAACCTTCTGCGGGAGACCGAAACTCAAACGTTGCGCAGCAGTTTGGGGATATATGAGGCCGTGCTGAGCTTCATCGATTCAAGGATGGTCATACTACGGAGAGTATCGTTTGGCAAGTCACAATGTCCGATGGACATGCACAAATTTGGCGAGCAACGCGAAGCCAAGGCCACCCAGGACCTGCAGATTCATTCGTGTCCCACAACCCCATCGTGCCGCACATCTCCCTTTGAGTACTTCCCACATGAACTTCTCATAATGTTCGCAGTTCTTCTCGAGTCTGCGGAGATTATCATGGACTTTGGCTGAACTATTTTTGCCCACAGGAGGGCACTCAGCTCCTTTATGTTCGCACTGGAAGTTTCAGCCTATAAAACACCTGCTTGCTACTATGGCTTTGCCTCATTCCCTTCCACCGGCTCTATCATGTTTGCTTCCCGCTCCGTCATCTTTGCGCTGCTCATCTTCCTCGCTGGCGCCAATGCGTGTACACAGTGCCCAGCCACAGTGGGGGGCAATAAAGTATCCAGTGCCACTGAGGTGGGCGACATGATCGCTTGCGCGTACGTCACACCCATACATCTTCATTGAACAAAGTAACTCATAGGCCGGCAGGTACCATGGACGGTCATGTTGGTTTCTTTCCGTAGGTGCTTCCTGGATATCGCGCAGCTCGCCATTCCCGGCTAACATGGTAGCGATGGCATCAGAACCGCGGTATGAAAGTAACAGGGGATTCGTTGTGTCCGTCTTTCGCAACTTTGACGAGCAGCCCCCCGGACGTAGGGAGATGTCCAGTGTTGTTGGCAGAATGAATATTTCTACCAGTGGCAATTGCCGGCAGTAGGTCGAGGGTGGTTGGCAGAAGTCGGCAGAACTACGATAGCCTGGTATTTGTTCCTACTAACAAACAATAGCATAAGTGGTGGATTAATGAGTTTACTCGCACAGGATGGCTCTGTACATGCCCGTGTGAGTACTATATTGTACTTAGCAGAAGCGTGATGTTACTCAGCGATACCGAGCATAAACGCCTCGTTGACACTATTTGTGAACTTGCAATACTTCCCAGCGAACTCAATGTTACATGTATATCGGCTTCAACCCGTCGGACCCTCATTTGCAGTTGTTATGTGGTATCTGTAAGTACTCGATGTGAGTCATAGTCGAGGAAGGCTGCTGGTTAGAGGCTGGATGAACGTCATCCTTGAGTCTGTTCGCTATGACGCCTGTGCTCTGCGTAAACGCGCTGGGGGTAGATTGACATGTTTCCTAGAGATTGGGAGGGGATTACGACATTCTATAACCTCCCCTAGGCAGAGAGCTTAGACGAAGGAAGACAGTCGATCCTTTATATACTAACGTAATAAAAGTTCATGAGCACTACTTCCGACTTTTCTCCGTGGACAGTTGACGGCACTAAGATCGTGTCTCACTCTAAACAACGAGACACGTCAGTCGACTATTTGATTCTGCTAAGACATGAGAGGTTCATCTCTAGTAGGAGTACGACTGCCAGACCTTCATGTCCACCATCTCACTCATACGTATACGACGTCGCCTGCTATCTCCTCGAGTCCTTCCTGAAATACTCGCTATTAACAGACGTAGCTGCGGCCATGTCGAATATGGTTTCTCCAACGCCGAGGAAACGATCTGCAAATGAGCGCATGGTGGGGTCTGATATCAGAGTGGTGTCAACTCTGAAGAGTGCACGAGCCAATGAGGGACAACGAAAACAGGTGCCATTCACGTTAATGTTGAGGCGCGGGACATGAAGCATGAGACACTCACGCAAATCCACTCGACCGCCGGATGCCAGCGACGACAGTTGAAACTAGTACTGCGTCAACAGCATAATGTACGATTCTGCCTAGTGCCATGTAGTTATAATTGCGTCAAGCAGGAGGTATGTAGCTTGTGGTGGGTAGTGATTAAGAATCGTGTGCGGGGCGTGAGGTGATCATAAAAGGAAACTCGTCGGTATCAATTCGGCACACAGTATAACGCGGCTCTCAGTGCGCTGCCGGCATATCCTGCACTATGTAGCATCATCAAGTCCTCAAAAGCACGCGTAGGGCCTAGGCCCTAGGCAGAATGGTTGCGAGTCTATAGTTCAGACTTATTACAACAAGGCCAAAATAATACGTCGTAAGTTCTTCAGTTCTCTATTCCAAGGTTGCTCAAGCGGTCGTGGAATTTATCCAGAAACAAGCATCTTGATCAACTTAACAGCGAACTACTTATGTATCATGACATCAGCCGCGCTGTGCACCAATGTGGAAGCAGAACATGACTCACCGCGACGTGTCAGTCTTTTTACGAAGGGACACAAACCATTTTTATAATTTTCTGCCAGGCCGGTGAGTCATGGAGTTAAATCATAAATGCCAACAACTGATATTCACAAAAGTAACAGGGTCGTAAAACTCGTCGCATTCATAGCCAGGGCAGCAATAACCATTGTCGCAAGAATCAGGACATGTATCACCGTATGCACTGACAGACATAGATGTTGTCAAAGCAGCAACGACGGCGAGGACAAAGGAGAAACGCATTATTGTGCGATGTGATATGGGATATGGGATCTCGGGAAGAGGGTGGGGGCCCGGGGGCATGGCATGAAGACGGCCTTTTATGTTCCGGAAGCACTCTTCTGGCAGAACTCCGTGGCGAGAATGTAGGCGAAACCTATCATCCCCTTCGAGGAGATGACATTTATAATACCAACAAATTGCCAGCAGACCTCAAATATCTACGCCGGACCTATCCACCTGAAATGCCCTTCAATCAGATGTCATTTACGGTGCCAGCAGACCTTTGCTCTTTCACCAATATTTTGTTGCTGATGATGCACACGGTTACGTGATGACATATCTCAAGATGCTCAGCATCGTACTCATTTCTATGTGGGTGTTGTACCCCCCACTCGAGCATGTCGTGGCTGGTCTTTGGAGCATCGTGAATGTCTCATCCCCATGCTCTGGAACCACGGGAAATCATCAGGACGATGCGAGTGTTTTACTCCCGCATGCACGACTTTCGAACCTAGGTTGATCTCCCGTATCGCGTATGGCATGTGCAGAGTATTCGTCTCGCAGGTCACCGATCATATGTGCTGTTGGAATACGCGTCTCGACCATACTACCATACTACGTCTCCCATCTTCCTCAGTACTCGAGTACTCGAGTTTAAGTTCTGGGGATTTATAGGCCAGTTTGCTGTAAACATGCGGTTTGAGAGGTTTTAGCGTGTAGTGCTGTCTCGCTCGTTGCTGTTTGTCGTTTTGAGACCTCTGGTCGCGGGAAATTCTGACGCGCCCACTAGATTCCCCTGCGCGAGTTGTAATTCCGTCGAAATAAGCTCCGGATAGTGTGGAATGCATACCGGGCCACAAGAAGAAGAAACCCCAATCGTGCGCTAGGTGAGTTAGTAACGTAGAGTCGGACAAGCGGCCTATTTAACGGGCCACAATGATGGTAGACGCGGTATAACGTTCACTGCCAGTATGAACCGCACCTTGTAGCATAGCGTGCAACAATTATACACGCTGATCGTCTGCTGTGCGATCGTGATTGTTGCTGATTCGGTCCCCCTGAGTGCGGCCATCGCGTGATAGATCAAGGTATCGGTGGTTTCGAGACCATTAATCATCTGCAGAACATCGCCTTTGAGGAACTCATTGTCGAGAAGCGTGGGCATAGTTGTACTATAGGAAGTGTTTGTGAGAGACATAGGGAGGAATTTCGAAGACGTTAGAATGAGGCAGGAACTTGAATAAAAGTCACGGAATTGATTGAGTAGCGAATCAGCTAGATTCCCCAGACGAGGCCCCTATGCGAGTTGTAAAATTCTGTCATATGATATCATCCATCCGTCGGGCAGACACTGAAGAGATGCCATAGATGTATTTTATCCATTTATTCTACGAAAGATTCCACTAACAAAATTTAAAAAACCGGATACGTAGCCGTAGTATACTATGGGCCTGTGGGATTCGTGGGGACGTTTCTTGCAAGGGCGGAGAGTATTGGTGGAAGATGATGTGCCCTCTGGATTAGTGGAAGACGATGTACCTTCGGGATAAGTAGTAATGACAATAGTAGCCTCGTCGAAACGAACTTGACGCATAATGATAAGAGCGGATATCATTTCGCGTACTTGTTTTAGGTGGAAAAGCTACAAGTATGCTGGTGGTACTTTATAGGATATCATCGGTAGATGCGATTAGGATTAGGTAGGAGGTTAGAGACTAACTTGACTTGTATCAGGGATAGGTTGAGTGGTATATGAAACGTCACTACTCAGGGACTAATAAAACTTTAGTTGCAGTTTAGTATCACGAAACAGCTAGAGACTGGAGACTAATAAGTTGACGGTCGTCATACTGATAGGTAGCAACGAACCTCGCTCTATTCTTGATAGATATACACACTGAACTCGTCAGTATCCCAACAGAAACATATCACTGCAGGTCAAGTCTGCATCCATCATCACCCAATGATTGCATATAACCCCCGGAATAGCATTGCTGCATGGATTTACGATAGTCTAAGAATCATGTAGCCATAAGGATATGCGAACAACAACAAAAACCAAAACGAGCAACTATTGCCTATCCTTGAACATCTTCTGAATCGCCTCACTCGAGTACGACTTCGGACGTTCCAAAGCTAACACACACATTCAGTCTCTCACTCAATCAAGAAGAAAGGAAAATACTCACGAGCACCAAGTGCACGATCCCAAATCAACTGCGCAGCCACACCAAACGCCCTACTCACACCAAACAACACCGTATAGAACTGCATCTGATGTAACCCATAATGCGTCAAAAGCACGCCCGAATGCGCGTCCACATTCGGCCACGGGTTCTTAGCCTTACCCGCCTCCAACAAAATATCAGGCACGACATTATAAATCTGGCCGACGAGTTTGAAGAGGGGGTCATCAGGGAGGTTTTTGAGCGCGAATTCGCGTTGTGCGGTGTAACGGGGGTCGGTTTTGCGGAGGACGGCGTGTCCATAGCCTGGGACGACTTGGCCGCCTTTGAGGGTGGACCAGACGTAGTCTTTGACTGCGGAGTCGGTTGCGTTTTCGCCGATTTGGGATTGCATTTTGCGGAGCCAGAGAAGGACTTCTTGGTTTGCGAGGCCGTGGAGTGGGCCTGCGAGACCGTTTAGGGAGGCTCCGAAGGCAAGGAAGGGGTCTGATAGGGCTGAGCCGACGAGTTTTCCGGTGTGAGCTGAGACGTTGCCACCTTCGTGGTCGCTTGGGTGGTGTGAGTGATGCTTCGTTTGGTATAAAAGAGGAAGACGTACGTGTGGATAGTGATGTAGAGACGAAGGAGCTCGACGAAAGCTGCGTTGTCACCAAAGCCAAGGAGGGTCGCGAGGTTAGCAGAGTAATCCTTGCTGGGGTCGATGGGAGGGAGCTTTCCGTCACCGAATACATTGCGGTATATGCGACCAGCAATGTTAGGGAGTTTGGCAATGCTATAGATGATGAGTATTTTTAGCGAGCTGAATATAACATTTAAGCTCACAGATCCATCGTGTCTTCGAAAGTGTGACCCCAGTATTCCTTTTTAGAGACACCATCCTGGTAGGCCTTGGCAAAGGCGGAGTCATGGTTGAGTGCGGTGACTGCCATTGAGAACTGACTCATAGGGTGGAGAGTAGGAGGGCAGCGGTCGATGATCTCCTTTACGAAGTCGGGTATTTCGGCACGGGCAGCCCAGTCGCGGCTGAGCTCGGTAACCTGCTCCTTAGATGGAATCTCGCCGGTGACGAGGAGCCAGAAGAGACCTTCAGGAAGAGGTTCTGTGCCACCTGGAGCGGCGGGTAGGAGCTCCTTGCACTCGGCGATGGACTTTCCACGGAAACGAATACCTTCGTCTGAAAAAAGGGTGAGGGGAGGGAAAAAAAGAGAAAAGATGACAGACCTGGGTCGAGGACGGAACCATCCCAAATGAGGGCTGGGAGACCACGCATACCGCCATAGAGTTGGTCGACTGTTACTGGACCGAAAGCCTTTTTACCATGCTCGGCGCGAATTGCATTTACCTAGGGACGAAATGGAAATGAGGGTGATTGGCGATAATTAAGGTATGAACCTTTTCTATTTCTGCAGGGATGAGCTCTGCAAGACGTTCTTTCAAAGTGAGTTGTCTTGAGGCTGTTGAAGAGAATCGAACTGAGGTGCGTGCAAGGACTGGAGAACGCGACTAGAGGATTTAAGTTAGATGTACATTGTATAAATGGTTATTAGACATACGACGTTGAAGACGGTTACGGAGAGTAGCAGCCATGGCGGGTGAAGAAGAGTGGAGTTGAAATTGAAAATTTATATTTATATTATAAAAAGTAGAAAGTAAGGAAAATATCGGAACACATCGGACCAAGTGGAAATCAGACCACCCTCTCTTGATCGCGAACCGAGCCATGCTTAAAACGAAAGAGAAACGGACCTACTCTTCTTCCACAGGTCAGTTCACTCAATTCAATTAATATCAAACAAAATCTAATCATCAAATAGAAAAAAACATTATAGACAACGAGCGCACGCTAATCCATTCTCTGATCATTGCTCTACTCTATCCATCATCACCAGATACATTCGATTGGTCAACTCATTATCCTGGTTTAAAAGGAACACCAGCATTTGCAGATATAGGATGTGGTTTCGGTGGTTTCCTCATCACTCTCGCCCCTCTATTCCCTGATACACTCATGCTTGGTCAGTACTCTCCCTTCTTTATATCTTACTTATATCCGTAGGTCTCGAAATTTCGTGTTCAAGTCACACAATACGTCCACGATCGATCACCGCACTCCGCCGCCACTTCCACCCCATATTCAAAATGTATCTGTCCTCCGCGCAAACGCCATGAAATTCCTACCAAACTTCTTTCCAAAAGCTTCCCTCACAGCTCTCTTCTTCCTTTTCCCAGATCCTCACTTCAAAGCACGCAAACACAAGGCTCGCATCATCTCACCCACCCTTCTTGCAGAATACGCATACGTCCTCGCTCCAGGTGGAATCGTCTATACAATCACAGATGTAGAGGACCTTGCACAGTGGATGCGTGCCCATCTTGAGGCTCATCCTCTTTCCAGTTTGTCGAGGAGCAAGAGCTAAGGAATGAAGGAAAGGGTCCCATCTTGGATGCCGTATATGGTGCAACGGAAGAAGGGAAGAAGGTAGAACGCAATGCTGGCGAGAAATGGCTAGCATGCTTCAGACGCATCGAAGTGAAGAGGCAGACATAACGACAAATTGTTGTAGTATCTGATAAGATAACCCAGAGTACACCGG